>NW_023270314.1:2121960-2351980 GCF_011800145.1 Mirounga leonina | reverse complement strand
CCTGAGCCGAAGGCAGTCGCTTAACCAACTGAGCCACCCAGGCGCCCTTAAACTCAATTTTTAAGAAATGTCCTTTTTTTGCATACTGAATTCAATCTAACTATACTAAACAAAACTTATTGTCTGATTTTTAAATGACATTTCATATAATCTAGCAAAGTTGACATTATTATAATATGGAATAGTTTGTACTTCAGCTCTCATGCTTTTCATAATATAACAAAGTAGGTGATTATACACCAAGAAGAATGCCACTGTGTGAACTTTTAAAGGAAAAAAATCACAATTTAAGAGATGTTTATGGAAATTTAATTCCAATAAAGAATTCTTTATAAAAGAAACAATACATGGGGACAGGTGATTCATTCTAGCATTTTTTGCTACATGTTTGCTTTCACTTTAAACGTACGAGGTGAAGATTTGGATGTGATATTAACTCTTAGGGATATTGTGAAAAAATAGTTAATATATCTAAATAATTTTTAATTTTAAATGATAATTTGAAATGTCTCACAGTAGGTATGCAATAAATAAAAGTGTTTGTCATCACTTCTTTATTATCAGATGGGAATTTGGATTTTTCAGTAATTGAATTATGGTTTTATTTCTTCTTGACATTGTATTCTAGAATCCATGTTTTAAAGTAGGACTTTACTCAAGAAAAGGAGTTGTGTTATATAAAGTTACCAGTGCTATTCATAATTTAAATGCTATTTATTTTTACCTAATGTAAAATCATTTAACTATATGTATTTGGGGGGATAAATACCCAAGATCTAGTCTTATTTGAAGTAAAAAAAAATTATACTGGAGATTTCATTGATCTTCCCCTTTCCCTTAGTAAATTATATTTAGAGATGGGTTTTTAATTAGTTACTAGCTTTTATTTGTCTAACAGGGCTATCTATCAATTACTGGGCATCTAATAAGTGTTAGGTCCGGGGTTCTCAACCTTGACTGTGCATTAAAATCACCTGGTGTTTTCCAAACTTCCCAGATGATCTAATGTGCAGCCAATATGAAAAAGCCCTGTGCTAGACACATTGAATTCCAGCAACAACTCTATTATCATTTACAGAAATATTCTACTTCAGTTGGGCTGCAGTGGGTCATGGGAATCCAAATTTTAACAAGCTCCCCTAGGGATTCTGATGCAACTGATATGAAGACCGCTTCTTAAAATAAACCTTGAGTCCTGGTTATTTCAATAAGCACCTTATATAGTCTACTGTCTTCATTTCAAAGGCCTTTTATAACAGGGCTACCCAGTATGTAACATTAAAGACACCTTTTTTTTTAAATGAAGATTTATTGGATTAAAAAATGTTTTACAAAATTAAGTTCTTTTAAGGTAAATTAAAATACAAGTTTATTACTATAAAGCCAAGACTTTATGAAGAAGAAACGTAAAAGATATAAAGAGGGGAGTTAAGGGCTACAGTTTTCCATGCTGAGTTCCATACTGTTGTAACCACCTTCAGGTACCAGAAAACTGAACCAGCAGGGTTCAGGAGGTGAATAGATAGCAACAAAGATCAGCTTCTGGAGAGTGTCCTGGGGAGTGGCTGGGTGTAAGGTAAACACATATCCTGAGGCTCTCACTCTAATGGGGCCAGTTAGGTGAAATAGTGACTCTTGTTGACATAGATGCCAGGAACATCAAGGGTGGCCAGGTTGTCAGGAGCTGGGTGACCAGGAACAAGAAACCCACCAATACTTTCAAAATGAACAGCCAATAAACAGTCATAGTCTCTTATAAACATAGCATGAGTGCCTGAACTCAAATTCTCTAATTTAGTTGTGACAGTCAGATTTAGCAATTAATTAGTTAGACTTAGTATCTGAGACTTAGCAGTTTCATGTACAAAAAGAGAAGTTTGGCTATAAAGTGTTGTTTTGAGTAAGGGAGCTCCTGGTCCCATAAAGTTTCTGGGAACTTCTACCAAAACAAAGGTCAGAGAACCCTTTCCAAAGAAAGTAAATGTTCATTATATCTTGTATTGATCTAGATACATGTCTTTTTGGGCAAAGCATGAATAATCAAGCAAATCTCTAGTAGAAATAAAAATAGAAATAAATCTCTAATAAGGAAAGATGCCACTTCATCTCAGAAAAGACCATGGGGGTTTTGATAATTATCATTCTTGTGAATTCACTCAGCAAAGATGACATAGTACCTGTTCTCTACCAGGTCGTTTTCCAAGTACTGATGATTCCACAGTTCCTGCCCTAGAGGGTGGGTCATATGAACAAATAAGCATTATAGGGCAATGTGATAAGTGCTTGGTTCTGAATAATTATAGAAGCAGATATTGTAAACAATATGAGATATGTGGAAAGAGACAGTTGTGAAAAATGGGCATAGTCTGCTGATCCGTATTCTACAAATAGTTTCCTTGTGAGTTCCTCACAGTCACCAACTTTGAGGCAGGAACATGTGAGACAACCCAAGTGCTTGCAAGCTTCCTGTGACTGTGCTTTTTGACCAAATTTTATGCCCAAGGAAGCATACCATAAAAAAATGTGCTTTACCCTAAAGCCTTTTGTGTTTATCCAGTAATGCTAAACATTTAAAATAATTGCAAATATGCCTTGATTTTCAAAACATTGGATTTTTTAGAGAGTTGATTTTGAAAGAAGTCTGGTTGTCAGTTCTGAACTCAGAATTCTGATTTCACAACCCTACACTTCCTCTTCTAGGCTTTTCCTTCCCTCCCCTCTCCTTCCTTCCCTGCCTCTCCCCCTTTCTCCCCTCCACTCTTTCCATTATTTGCCTTTTCTCTAGATAGACTATTAAAAGCCCCAGAGCCCCTAGAAAAGTCTTGCTGCCCACTTCTAAAGGTAGAGCTAAATTACTGCACCCTCAGGAAATCTCACACTAATCTTATAAGATCTTATAAGATCGTGCTTCATTTTTTCCTGTGGCTGAGGTTATTGCTAAGATAATGTATTTATAAAACTCTTTAAGTAACACACCACTGCCAAAAATAGTATTATAGTATTAGCATATGTCCAAAAGCTGATTTTAATCATCACTTTAATCTTCAAAAGATAACTTATTCCATTGAGAAGACTGGGATTTTCTTCAAAGTCGGAAAAAAAATAAGCTTTTTGGTGAATTGAAATGGATAAGATTAAAGAAAAAAAATCTGCTATGGGAGTTTTAGAAAGCTATATAAAATACCAAACCCTCAAAGAAGTAAAAATAAAGTTGGAAACATAAGAAGTCTAGCTATCTTAGAATCATATATAGAACATGAAAGAATTAATATCTTGAAATTACTTAGTTCTTTAAAAAATAGCATATGTTCTTAGTGCTATTATATTATATAACATAATACAAAAATCTGAAAGACTAAACCACACTGATTTGAATAAAATGACAAAAGAATATAGAAACAATCAAATACACTTATTACACTTCTACTAGTTTTAAGCATAGCAACCACACAAAAAAAAATCGCTACCTTTTGGCAACTTCAAATACAAACATTTCTGAGAACAGCGCAACAGATTGGTAAAGAGCAAAGCAACCCTGATTCTTGCATTCTTTCTTCGTGATGTGATGTTTCTCACTAACCTCAAACAAAAACTGACACACAAGTAAAGAGCTTGTGGTTGCATGGAAAAGACACACCATTATGCACGGTCCAACTTCATTTTAATTTTTTTTTTTAATTTTTAAAATTTTTTAAAGATTTTATTTATTTATTTGACAGAGCACAAGCAGAGGGAGAGAGAGGGAGAAGCAAACTCCCTGCTGAGCAAAGAGCCCGATGTGGGACTTGATCCCAGGACTCTGGGATCATGACCTGGGCCGAAGGCAGACGCTTAACCGACTGAGCCACCCAGGCGCCCCCCAACTTCATTTTACTACAAAACAAATGTTATACTCAACTCCAGCCATGCCTTTTATTATTTATTATTATACCCTTTAATCCTCAAAGAGCTGGAGTTTCCCAATCATGAGCAAAAATTAGCCAGGTTGACCTTATTTCACAAAGAGATACAACAATCATTCTCTGTTCCCTAGGATCCATTCGTGTTTCCAGTCACGGCGATGAGGTGACCCCACTCACATAGTGGGCGCAGCCACACCTCCCAATCGGAGGGGGGAAAAAAAAGATTTTCTGTAAGCAGTTTATAACTTGGGATCTATTGGATCCACTCTGGTCAGGTGTGTGGAAGGAGGAAAGTTAGGAAAGGAAGTATTGGTACAGATTTACTGCCACCAGTTACTGAACCTCAGACGCTAAGTCTTGGTGGAGAGAACAAATTGATTTTTCTCTTTTCATTGTCAGAGGTCAAGCTAAAGTTTCCCTCTGTGAGAGTGGGTAATGGAACAAGTGGCAAACTGCACGAATGGACTCGGGGACATACTGGAGGGCGCCGGGGTTATACTGTCCTCTGGATACAGACAGAATGTTCAACAAAAAGCCGTATCAGGAGAGTTGGTAAAACCTTAAGTCGCCGCAACAGCTGAGCGAAGAGAATGGTTCTATTGAAAGGAAATTAATGAACGAGTGTCAAAATGGCCAGTTGGTGTCAATTCCTAGAGGATTTGGAAGTGAGAAGTGGAGTTGAAGAAACCATGTTAATAGAGCCCTTGTTTGTATGAAAAGAACATCGAACTTTCCCAAATATCCATCATAGGAGTCATGCTTGTCACAGTCCGCATTAGTCTGCATTGAGGAGAAAAGAATGTATTACGGGCTATGTGGGCGTCTTATTTTTTTGATCTCCGGCAGCATATGATCGTCTGTTTTCTTGGAAACAAATTTAGAAAGAAATTCTACCCTCAGCGATGTAATTCTTGGACCAAAATGTGTCCATTATTTTAGAGAGGAAAAAAAAAAGACTCTTTCAAGCCCAAACTGTTATTTCTAAGCGAGTTATAAAATATTTGGAGCTAATATATTTTAAGTTTTAGCTTTTTTCTGGAGCAACCCCACTCAAAACTCAATTTTCTCTGTTCTGTCAATAAATGAATAGTAATAAAAAACATTTTTTCCTGATTACTAAATCTGACTAAAAGCATAATTAATAAATAGAAAATTTGAAGTATGTTCCCTCTCTATTTTAGGAGGACATTATGTTAAGAAGACTTCTTAATAAGGCTTTCTTTATAAATGGCTTATGTGAAATAATCTCTTAAACCTCAATGTAATTCACATTAATAAACCAAATGTACCAAAACAAACACTATGAAGACAAATATATAGATCTTTCTAAGTTTAATATAAAATTTTGCACAGAATAAAGGCTTATTAAGGAAGAGGTAGAAAAAGAGAATGAGAATAAAGGGAAATTTAAAAAACATTTAATGTGGGAGTTTATGGGAACTCTGAAGTTTTTGTTTAATATTTCTGTAAATCTAAGTGTTAATTAAAAAAAATTTGAAAGGATGTATTTATCCTTTATTTAAAATATATAATAAATATGAAACAAAAGTGGTAAAATAAACTTGGATGTATTGCTAAATAGTTAATCATATCAATGTTTATAACTTATTTAAGAAGTATGGTAGTGATAGATTCTCTGCGGCAGGTACCCAAACCACATGTGGATATAGGATTTGGTGTGGGACTGTACATAGATAAAATAGCAACTTCCAAAAAGAAGCAAAGAGCAAGGAATGGACAGAGACAAATAGAAATGAGATGGTACTATTAAACTTTTAAGTTAGTAAGTTAGGTAAACAATGAAAAGTCATGAAGCAACAGCTGTTCTAGTTGAAAGCACATACATAGTTATTGTGAAAGCAGATGTAATAGACATTTGCTACTGTTTCAGAATATTCAATCTTACCATAGAGTATAAGAGGAGAAAGAAGAAGAATAGATGAAATTAAATATAAAAGCAAATGGCTTGGAAAACAAATTAGACATGGATCAAGTAGGGGTAGCCTGTGCGTGTCAACATAGGAAGGGATGGTGGGCCAGTTAAGCATCAATAACCAAATGTGCCTGAGACATCAAGTATTCAGGAGGCCCTACATTGAGCATTTCTTCAGGGAATCCAGTTTGGCCCACACAGATTAAAGCCATGGTTGCTCAGCAGATTATAGGTGAGCTGTAGCTTCTGACTAGGTCCAAAGAGGATCCATGTGTTAGTTCCAGGCACCTTCCATTTGTTGCAATCTCTCGCTCTCTCTCAATTATAGTCTTTGTCACTACCGTAAGTGGGCAGACAGAAGGAGAAGAAAGGCAGGACATAGCACAGTGTAATTCAGGACTTGAAGAGTGTGGTCTTTCCACCCTACTTTTACCCCATCCTGAGTGTGCAAAATGACTCCATCTTTTTCCCTGTGCTTCTTACTGTATATTTTTGAATAATGAAAGAGACATTGGGTTTTGAGCATTTTAACTCGAGCATCAGGTATATGACCTCAGCAACAGGCTGCCTATACATGGCTGTGTACATGGAAAAGACAGTTGCATCATTATTTCCCAATGTGACAGAACACAGATCTAAATCTCAGCCATTAGCTATCAACACTGCCTCTTTTGGTCACTCTACTAGAAAATAAGGAAGTTACCCTGCAGGCTGCCAAATAAACACTCAAAGGTCCTCTAAGTTAGTTTGCCCCTAGATTTTTTTTTTTTCCCTCTGAGGACTATTCTTCTATTGGTCACTGTAAGGAGGTTCAGAATAAGAACTTCTTTTTGATTATATCAATCACCAGTTTAAGAGCCAGGATTGGTTTATAAGCATGTGATCTTGAGCAAGTAGATGAATTTCTCTTTGTGTTCTCCCTCTTTAAAATGAAGTAATTATATAACATGCTTAGTAAAATATTGAGAAGATATAATGAGATCATTCATTTAAAGCAGTTCAACATGGGGCCTGCCACTTTTTTTTCCCCCAGAGTTGAATAATGCCTATGACTTTACAAAATAAAATGTAAAGCTACACTCTACTTTTAGAGTAGGGTCTACACTCTCAAAGTACAACTTCTTGATCATTATATTGTCAAACAGTATAAATCTCATGGCAGTTTATACTTAAATATAAGAAAAGGAAAAATTAATTTACATGGCTTAATAAAACACATATACTTTTACTGTAAAATTCCATAGCAAAGTCTTTTCCAATCACAACATCTAGCCTAGATCATGAAATCAAGGAAGATAAAACTTAACATACTTTTTATGTGACTAGTGACACATCGACCATGTCTTTTTCTGTGCTGTAAAAGCTCCAGATAATATACAATTTAAACACATTCTAACGTTTGGGGTGCTTATATCACTATCCTAAAGACTAACATGTATTATCAGGAGGCAAAAATGTCTGAGCTTCTCAAAAAGTATGAAATGTGTGTGTATGTCTGATTAAACAACTTTTTTTTCCTAAACCGGTAGAAAAACTTTCTGGAATAAATGTGTTTGTACAGTGGTGACTATTTGTCACGGGAGGTTCTGACATTGGCATTAAAGCACCAACTATTTTGGACAATATGTCATAACCAGCCAGTTGGAGGACAGTAACAAAATACTTGGCTAACCATTCTACACTAGAGACATCTGTTTAGCTTAGCAAAGCTAGTAACACCAGACCCTACTAGAACTTGGATCATCTAAATTGCACAATTCATTTAGTTTTTAAAAGATGTAAACAACACCGAAAAATTACTCCATGTCTCTTAGACATTTTAAACAGTAGTTAGTTGTACGTAGTGTCATGAAAAAGGTCCTGTAATATTTTAAGTACAAAAGGTAACATATACGTAATATTGTATTAGATTTATATTTTAAAAATAATGTAATACCTTTACATTATGCAATATTACACTATATGAAATTTTTGGATGTATAGAAAACAAAAAAAGCACAGTGTGATTTATGAAGGTGATATGTAGTTGGATGATTTTTTTTCTTTTCTTCAATCAAAAGTTAAATAATATAATACTGATTTGTATTGAGTTTTACTATGTGCCAGACACTGTATATTAAGTGTTTCATTGACATTGTTTTAATCTTTAAAACAACCTTAAATAAGGTGATATTATTTCGACTTGATGGACTAGTTAGTTGAGACATAGAAAAGTTATATAATTTGCCCAAGGTCGAATATTAGCAAGTGGCAGACCTGGGGCTTAGAACTTGAATCTAAAGGCAAACCCCGTATTTCTAATCACTGTATATTTCCTAAAGAGAAAAAAGTCTACTTTATATATCCTGTACTCTGTTGCCTCATTTATGGATAGATATTTGTAGGCATCTATTGTCTTTTTCTGGGATGTATGGTGACCAACTCGTTCTGATTTGCATGGGATTTTCCCAGTTTTAGTGCTGAAAGTCAGGGCCCCTGGGTTCCCATCCGAAGCAAACCTACACGAGTCAGTGACCCAGCTGGTGACCCACCAGGAAGCATTATTTAACCTGGAAAGATTCTAATGGTTCCTGAATCTTGCTCCCAAATTCATAAATCTCAATGAAAAATAATGGCGGGTACAAACTTATGAAGAAAACTTGGTTTTTGTAAACACCAAGGAATGAGTGTTTCGCAGGTGGAGGAACATTCATTGTCTTTTTCCCTGGAAATTATGGCCTAGAAAATAAGAAATGAGCAGTAAGCTCTTACAGTATCTTTTGCAGTCAGTGCATGAACTGAACACAAGTTTTGTGGAAGTTGTGTTCTACTCCCAAACGGAAGGGCATCAGGGCCGGCTGAAAGCAGAGAGCACACAATATATTTATTAAAAGATCTGAAGAGCAGCCTGTCTGGTCCCTCTTTGGCTTGGCTTATACCCGTGCCTTAGCTGTTTTAAAAAGGCAGCTAGCTCCCTAGGAGGCCTCAAAACCAGATCCTCCCCAGCCCAGGTCCCGCCTCATTTCCCTGCATCGCCTCTCACTGCCGCCCCCTCTGCAGACTGCGCAGGACCTGCCTTTAAAATCCTCCCTGTTCCTCTGCGTGGTCCGTGCCCCTCCCCCGCGTTCTCTCAAGTGACTCGAATGTTCTGTCAGTCTAAGTGCAAAACTATTTTTACCACAGTGTTGGGGAATCTCTGGGCACAAACTGTCTGCAGATTAGGTAAATTACAGGTGCTGGGGCTTATGTTACTCATCGAGCTGCCACAAGTTTAAAGCATTAATCTGCCTCTTCTGAATTTTCCCTTTTGGTCAGCGGACCTTTCCTTCGCGCTCTATTCTCTTGGCTCTATTCTCTAGGCCTCTCAGGGGCCTTGCTAGTTGACTCTTCTTCCACAGGCAGGCTGGACCAAGTTCCGTTCATCCTGTGTCTCTCCTTTCCCGCCCCCCTTTCTTCTGTCATTTTTTCTCTCTTCTTTCTCTTTTCACGGCTGCTTCTGTCTGGCTCTCAGTCCTACTTTCTCAGCTATCACTGAAACGGCTTTCTTTGAACCCAGCTATGCAACAATATAGCCAAATTCCTTAGATATGACCCACACAAATCACCAGTTTCTGACAAACTGACACCTGTGACCGTTTCTTCCTTGAACTTCCTCCTCCTGTGACCACCATCCCAACCCACAGGTTTGCTAAAAATCTTCAGCATGCTCCCTGGAAATACCAACCCCACATTCAGGGACTTCCATCCCCAAACCACCCTTTCTCAAGCTTCCAGTTCATGATAGACTGGTCATTATATGCTAGCTTCAAACCACACTCTTTCCTCCAAGGTTCCTAGTTCCGTTACTCATTTGTGTGATTTTTTTAAATTAGCATCTGTCCCCCAGGAAACTGGAGATTTGTTGAGGGCATAAATACATGAAACACTGTTACTGGAGTCACTAGGTTCAATATTTTCACTTCCACTATACCATTAACATCAATCGATCCTTAAATTCCTCTTAAATATCTGTCTCACCAAATCTAGGTATTTCCATTAATTCACTCTAGCGATTTCAATCAGAGGCCTTATGAACTGAGTAGGGGAAGGGGGGAAAATAACATTTGTTGAGTGCGTATTCCTTATCATGGACTCAACAATTAATTATTTCATTTTAGGCGAAGGACATGCCCGTGATGGATGTGTTACATATGCCAGTTGATCTCTTATAAAACTGAGGCTCAGAATATATAATTAAGAATGGCTAGAGGGGCGCCTGGGTGGCTCAGTCAGAAGTCACCTGCCTTCGGCTCAGGTACTGATACCAGGGTCCTGGGATGGAGCCCTGCTCAGTGGGGAGTCTGCTTCTCCCTCACCCTCTGCCGCTACCCGCCCCATCCCCAGCTCGTGCTCTCTCTCTCAAATAAATAAATAAAATCTTAAACAAACAAAAAAAAGATTTAAAAAGAATGGCTAGAACTTGGATTCTGTCTCACGCCAAAGTTGTTTTTCTACTGCTTACATCACCTTCCCAAAGGCTCATAGCTGCAAACCACCATTGACTGAGTAGCGATAATCCTTTCCCTCCCACTCCTTTTCACAGAGAAGAACTGGATATAGTCAAGCTTTTGTGGAGATGATGGGAAGAAAATGCATTTGCAAATAACTAAGCATGAAGTAAGAATAACAAGGCGGTAAACTGTTTGAAAACTCTCAATTTTATCTCTAACCTAGTTTCAGATTTTGTTATGAATGAACTCTAGGCCCCTGAAGTGAATAATTGATCCTTAATATTATTATTCTCTCATTGCTAATAATTCATCCATAATTTTTAAAAATGCACTTGCACTATTTAAAGTTTGGAGGATTTCGGTTTACACAAACCTGTTTGGACCACTTGTCAAGGTCTGTGTCTCCCAAGTTCTGCTGAGAAATAATGCAATTACAGGCATCTCATATTCTGTAAACAGTCTGAGTTCCAAGAGTTCACCAGTTAGTTGTTTGGAATCACTGCGTATTTTCCCATTACCTAATCTAGTAATGGGTGGTTATTTCCCAAGCTGGCATTTCCTTTTCCTTTCCTCCCACCTGCACCCCGAGGCCCCAAAACAACAACGAAAGAAGGGAAAGCATATTTCAACCAAGGTGAACAACACTAAATTTTATTGGCCTGAGTTCTAGAGAATGTTGGGAAAGGGGTTTTATAATTTAATAAGGAACAACAATTCTGTAGTAAAGTTTAAATTCACACAAAGAAATGCCACCCCTGTCTGGGAGGTTAATATTGATCAGCACCTCAAAGCTTTTTCTACTTTCTAGAATCTTTTCTTTCTACACTTTTAACTCGCTGTTTCTCCAGTGACAACACTTGAATGAGGGAAAAATAAAAAGGAATGTGCTCATTTTCACATTCTTTAGCAGGCTCATGATGTGTAGACTCTCCAGCATCTATCTGATATCTCTTAAAATCAATAATGAGTCTAAGAATGGTACCACCTTAATGTTACTTCTATTATTCAAGCAACAAAATTCCCTAGAAGTGCTATTCTTTTTATCTAATTTTTTGCCTACACCTAATTTCATTAGTGAAAGTACTTTTATAGAATATGCAACATTTCTGAAGTGATTACACAATTTTAAAAAATTAATCTTCATCACTACCTTTGAGTGTATGACATCTTTTGTCACTCTATCATAAGGATAAAAAAAGTGACAATTTGAGATATTAGAGTTGATGGAGTCTTCACAAGCTAAAATGACTGTAACCTAAGCCTTCCATATCCCAAATTGAGGGCTATTTCTCACATTTTTAATCTCTTCGTTTTCACTCACCCTTCTAGATTCAAACTCAATGAGAAAAAGGATCATTTTTTACTGTTTTATCCTTATCCCCAAGGATAAGGCACTTAGTAGGTACCCCCAAAATCCTGAATAAAAAATTTTCAGTTATTGTTGTCTTAATTACCTTAGCAATAATGTGATATACTTTTACTGGTTAAAAATGACTTTTCAAATTGTCTACACATTATAAGATGCATCATGCAATGTGGTTAAGAGCAAAGGATAATTTTCCATAATGGATGTTAGAGTATACCCTGAGTTGTTGGGGCCTCCAATCTGCTGTCTTAACTGCTGATATTAGCAACCAGCCCTGACAAAAATAGGAGAAAATGTCACAAAAGAGGTAATGGCTTTGTATTATTCTTCCCTGTGTTTCCTACTTTTCCAAAAACATAAAAATGGTTCTCAAACTTGATAGGAAGTTATTCAGCTGCACAATAACAAAAAATAAAAACAGACCAAAATGTCAGAACATAACACCCAAAACCTTGTCTCAGTAAGAAAAGGCTATGAAGAATTATCTTCTGGAATGAGTGACTTGACTCAAAAATGTAGCTAGTTCCTACATTGACCATTGGTCCCTTATACTGTCTTCACTGTATTCATCTAAAAAATGAAATCATAGTGAACACAGCCTATAATTATCCCTACTTGGGGGTAGAATAGGAAGACCTTATGTTTCCATCTACTTTTTCAGGCACTGACCATAGAGGCCAAAACCAAGGTTGACTGTCATCACAAAGGCCATTTATAAGTGAAAGGTGTCCTTCCAGAGCTCTGGGAGGGAAAAGGAAAGGAAAGAAAAGAGAAAGGAAAAAGAAAAGAATGCAATAATAAAAGAGGGGGGGAAAAACCCTTCTCCAACAGCGATGCTTTATTTCCTTCATACGAAATGGTCTTAGCCCTATACATAGCCTTATGCTTTAAGTGCTAACTAATGTTCATCAAGCAGCTGATATAAGGCTACGTGCTTTACATGCATGACACCATTTGAGTCAACCCTCGATAAAATTCTGTAAGACAACCGCTTGTACCTTGGAACAATCCAGAGCTAGTACTTGTCTATGTACACATAAATAGAAATTAACTTAGCTAGGACTTGAAGGGAGTTCTTTCGAATCTAGAGACGCTGTCCTTCATCGTTATATTGTACTGCATTCCTGACCACCATGCTGTGTGTGTTGGACGATGGCGGGCGGCAATTAAAATTTGTATTCCTTGTTTATGCTTTGGTTGCCTCCTTTCTCACCTGAATCCTATGAAACAAGTTTTTTTTGGAGTCAATGTATATCAAGAATGCGAACAAACAAGCCATGAGCACGCTGTGCAGAGTAGGAGCCAAAACAGAGGCACCTTGGGGGGTGTGTGCAGAGAATTTTGAAATATCAAGTAGCTACAGTGTGAGTCTTGTTTCCACTAAAACTGTTTTTAAAGAGAAGTGATTCCATGTATTGCAACCCCATGCTCTGCCCCACCCCTTACCTCATTGGTATGACTGCTCCACCATGGAGGGGTACAGAATTCAGATCTTGATTGCCACCTCCCCCAAAAAAAGATAGCCAAGGAAGGAATCTGAGCGCCCTCCAGCCACCCCTCCAGCTCCCAAATCATCTTACAGCCTTAGTAAAAGAGAGGAAAGAGATTTACCTGCTGCTATTGAGGCTGAAGCCTGAAAGTCATGTATAACCTTTGAAGGACTGTAATGGTTTTAATCACAGGAATAGCATCTTTTTGACAGGCGGGACAGAGAAAAGAGCTGAACCACTCTGCAAATATTAACCAGGCTATTTTGGAGCAATGGCTATTGCCTCTGAAATCTTTCATCATGGGTCTATACTTAGAATTCAGATGAGCCTGGGGGAGGGGAATGGAGCAGTGTAAATCCCCAGTTGTTTTGACGTTGTCCGGTAAACAGGTTAGCATCTAAACTGTCATAAATGGAAGCATTCGGTGCTTTATTTATATTGTAGGATTCTCTCAGAGTTATTTGTTTTAACCTGTTCTTCATACAGATTGTCCCATTGTCCTGGAGGTGACACTTCTCAGTTTTCTTTCAAACTAGCTATTCTGGAGAGCACTGTCTGTGATCACATTGGGAGACTGATGCTCCATGACAGCTAAAAGTTGGATTGAGTTTCAGGAGCTACTATATATAAAGCTGGGGCGACTTATGTCACCGCACTAATTAAATGCCATCTGGGTGGTTCCTCTGGGTTTTTGAGCCCATCACCCAGTTCAGACCAAGTCAGAGTCCAAGGAGGAGAACATGATGATGGACCTTTTTGAAACTGGCTCCTATTTCTTCTACTTGGACGGGGAAAATGTTACTCTGCAGCCATTAGAAGTGGCAGAGGGCTCTCCTTTGTACCCGGGGAGTGATGGTACCTTGTCCCCCTGCCAGGACCAAATGCCCCCGGAAGCTGGCAGCGACAGCAGCGGAGAGGAGCACGTCCTGGCGCCCCCAGGCCTGCAGCCCCCCCACTGCCCCGGCCAGTGTCTGATCTGGGCTTGCAAGACCTGCAAGAGAAAATCTGCCCCCACTGACCGGCGGAAAGCTGCCACTCTGCGCGAGCGGAGGCGCCTAAAGAAAATCAACGAGGCCTTCGAGGCACTGAAGCGGCGGACTGTGGCCAACCCCAACCAGAGGCTGCCCAAGGTGGAGATTCTGCGGAGCGCCATCAGCTACATTGAGCGGCTGCAGGACCTGCTCCATCAGCTGGATCAGCAGGAAAAAATGCAGGAGCTAGGGGTGGACCCCTTCAGCTACAGACCCAAGCAAGAGAATGTAAGCCCAGATGCTGCAGGGGCAGGGGAATGCTCCGGCTGATTAGACGCTTTCCTTGGGGCCTTAACCTCCAGCTGCTCCGTCTCCCTTCCCCTTCCCCTTCCTCGCCCGCCCCTCCCGCCCCCTCTCCAGTGAACCCCCAGTGACCCGTGAACTCGGGGTGCCTGCAGTAGGCAGGAAATTCGTCCCCGGCCTGAGGAAGTAGGGGAGACACCTCCACAGAGCCTCCCCACTCCCTGCCCGGAGCCGATGTTTCTTTCCTAATCTTCTGCGGCCTCGGTTTTTCTCCAGCTTGAGGGCGCGGATTTCCTGCGCACCTGCAGCTCCCAGTGGCCAAGCGTTTCGGATCATTCCAGGGGGCTCGTGATAACTGCCAAGGAAGGTAAAGTAAAAGAAAGGGCACCGGGCTGTGCTGGAGAATATCCCGGGAAGGGGCCTGGGGTGAAAGGGGAGAAAGGGCTCGGAGCGACGGCGGGGACGAGCGCGCGGGGACAGGGGTCCTCCCGCGCTGCCTAAGCGGCCTGGCGCGGGGCCCGCCCTGCCTCGTTCTTCCTTCCTCGGGGGTGCTACACTTGTGTGTTTTTCTTTTTCTGCGCTCAGGAGGGGCGAGCATCGATTCGTCAGCCTCGAGTAGCCTTCAATGCCTTTCTTCCATCGTGGACAGTATTTCCTCCGAGGAACGCAAACTGCCCTGCGGGGAAGAGGTGGTGGAGAAGTAACTCGCAGCCGGAGCTTGGGATGTTCTCGCGCCGCGGGAGGACCCCCCCCCCTTCTCCTAATCCTGTAGCTTGGGTCACATTACATTAATATTTAGGAACCCAGGCCCAGGAGTTTATGAAAGGGAAGGAGACCTGTTCACAAGGAAACGTCTCAGAAACTGTTGTGCACGCTCAGATGAAAAAGCCTTTCGGCTTTGGGCTTTTACTTTTGGAACCGCGAGTGGCTTAGCTCTAGCAGCCTGACTTTGTATTTGTGTGGCTAGTTGTGTAACCTCTTACCTTTATTCCGGTGATCCTTTTGTGCCATGTTCAAAAGAAGTTCATTCCTGTCCGAAGCCAAGTGGGAACGTTGCATCGAAATGTTAGTGGTATTGAATGTATTTTTGTAAATATTCTTAGTACTTTCATTTTTTATGTAAACCCAAGAAATATATTTTAAATGTGGAGTGATGGATTGCATATAAAATGTGCGAGGATCCTGATATTGTAATATCAAAAAAAAAATAAGTTTCTTTATGAACCAAATTGGTCCCAATTTGATTCAACTGAAAAAAAAATGTTTGGGAGCAGGTGCACATAAATAAAGAGGAGCCATATTTTAACTTAGACGCCACACAAGCCCATTTGTTTGGGTGTGTTCTTAAAGGCTGACTGAAAGGGAAGAAAATGGGTTATTTTCCTGTGTCTGAATTAAACTGTTCACTTTTCTATCTCATACAGACCTCACACTTGTGGTTAAAAGTGAAGAATATCCAGGAGGAATCTGCCCTCTTCTCCTTTATCACCATCTTTTTTATGTTTTCAACTGTCCTATACCTGGAGCTCCGGGTGAGATTTACTTACCCAGAGTTAACAACTTGAATTTTCAACCCAGTAAAATCTCATTGTTGCAAGAGATAGCCACACAAAAACTTGGATTTGCCTAAAAAGCTCTTCAGCTAATTTACCCCAAATTACTTTGCCTCTTGACTTTCCAGGCCCGGCCCTTCACCAAGAAGCCTTCCTCTGGAGGACCCAGGGGCTGCACTGGCCTCCCAGCCAGGTCGCTGGCCCCTCCCTAATTTTCTTGAACTAGACTGGTTAGAAGACTGGAATACCATCCAGGCCTCGTGTGGCTGGGGTTTGTTTTGCAAATAGAAAGATAAAAGAAGGGAACAATCTGTTTCCTGAGGTGGGGGAAGGCTTCAAGAGAGGGAAGGGTTAAATGGCTGAGGGCAAAAGACAACCACAACGCACATGAAACCTCTTAGCTGGACCAAAGAGCAAAGCCCCCAGAGAGGCATGAAGCCCCAGGAGCTCCTCACGGCCAGGATTTTACAACGTGTGCCAGGTTTGTTTATCCTGTAACTTCAGGAAGAAACGACCACCAAGAATCACAGTGGGAAGTGAAGCGGAGGAGAGGGCCAGCCATTTCTCTGGAATCGCTGCTTCTCACTTGCATTCTGTAAATGGCACCTTCACTCCCAACACCCCTCCCCACCCTTGACTTCTTCCTTCCTTTTCCCCACAGCGGGTCCTCAGTTTACAAATGTGAAAATCAAACCGAATCCAATATTTCCCAGCCCAACCTGGCTTCCTAACACTCCAGTCTGGACGTCCTTTTGCACACCACAGAAGTTCCAGATACCACCGCAGACAGCGCCCCCTGCAGGCACGGAGCAGTATCGTGCCCCTTTTCTATCTCTAAGGGCCTCTTTCTGGGGGTGATAGTTACTCTGTCTTCTGAGCACCTGGATAATGCTCGTTTCTCCTAGAATGCTTATAAAGTGCAGAAAGGTTCACAGAGAAAACTGACATTGACATACAATCTCTCCCAGAGGTTTGAGAAAAGCAGGTGGGAGTGTTATGGCTGCAAACTGCTGAGTTGCTGTGGGCGCTGCCTACTTAGATTGAACCCGGGTTGCTCCTGTGTAGCCTTGGGCTATCCCAGCTCCTCCCTCCTTCCCGTTTCCTCATTTATAAAATAATGGTGAGGACAATAACGGTGCTTAACTCGGGGGTGTGAAGATTTCGGTGAGATAAAACACAGAAAAGCTTTAGCCGGAGCAGAGCACCGAACAAATATTCAATGTGGGTTCTCTGTATTTTTCATTAATAAATCTACATTGACCATCAAATGCTTCTCTTCCCCCCAAAGCCACAGTTCCTTCAAATACTATTGGCTGCCTGCGTTGCAGGCGCTATTTGGGAAAAGTATTGATAACAATGAAATCAGTAGCAATATGAATGACTCATTCTTAGCATTTTACATATGCACTCAGAATCCTACAACTACTGGTGTTGAGGGAAACTTGTTACTTCTTTTGAGAAAAGGCTTCTTGGGTACGAAGAGTTTCTTGCATTTTTGTAAGCATAGGTCCAGGGCTTGGAGGCAGTAAATACCAGAGGCTTCAAGCCTGTTGGCTCAATCACCTGCGCCCTGAAAGAGAAGCCTTGGCAAGTAAGAAAGAACATTTGTGGTCCAGAACAGTTTGGCTCTCTTTAGCAATTATTTTTCAAATGTTCTTTCTCAAGAGTGATTAGCTAGCGAACTCCAAATTAGGGCAGTAACTTAATTAAAGAAAAACTGTAGAGCATTTCAAATTATCCAACCAGAACATGTATATGAATATGAATATGTCTGGGTGGTGTGTATATCCATTCATCATGCTTATTATGTATCTATGATTTTTTCTTGAGAATCAATATTTTCCCTAAAATGTTTGTCTATACATATATATTCTATATGTATACACATTACATATTATATATATAATATATATAATAAAATATAGGTATATATATGTGTGTGTGTGTGTGTGTGTCGCAGATTCAAGCCACAACTGAAATCAAATCTCATAATTAACCAGGTGAATTCACTTACTTTATGATTGCATATATATTTATAATGAGATCTATGTTATAAACTATTTAGCAGCAGAATGCTTTTTATCAATTCATGGACTTTATTTGCTTGATGGATTTTATTCAGTCTTTGCAAACCAAATCTTCTCTCTCTCTCCTAGCTAGGTAACTTGAGAAATTGTTTGGAATAAGTTTGCCTATAGAGGTCTCTTTGTTAAATAGAGAAAATATTTCCCAAAGACTTCATGTGACCTCCACTGCTATAGTTGACATATTAGACTCTCCAGTGGAATCCTTGGTGTGTTTGCAATTAAAATGTTTTTATTTGATATTAATGATGATAATCTTTACTAAGGCCAAAGCCAAAACAAACAGGGCCATGCAAGCAGAAAATCAAGATATAATAACTTGGTAAAGATAAGCAATTTGGGATTTAAACTGAGCCTCTTTCCAGAGGTAGGCATAAAGTTATCAAATATTTAAAAAATAAGTTATTTTCCTTTTTTATATTACTATACAAATAATTTATGAAATGTCAAATGCCAGCTTTTTCAAACTAACTTTAATCATCACACCTGAATCATCGAATTCTGACCCTGAACATAATGGAAATTCACTTATGTCTAATGGGCATATATGTATATACGGGGGATGGGAACATGGTGCTGAAATTGTGTTCTCAACTACTGTTGAGACTGCCAGAGAAGTCTTGGGCTGCTAAACTGAACTCTATCCTTACTAAGACATTTTTGACACAAAGTTAGAATATAGCCGTTGGTGCTTTTCTCTTAGTAAGCAATGTTTTATATCATTTATTTATCTCAAAATTCTCCTCCCAGAGCACCCTACCTAGAAAAAAATGTTTTAAAAATATTTAAGTTTAAACTTTGAATATCTCATTTCCTAATCTAATGCATTAGTAAATTAGCAATAACATGGTACTTCCTCAAAGAGCCAAGCCATCAAGACATTTCTCCAACAGACCCCTCCAGTCACTCCCTTACTCTCAAAAGCAGGGTTACAAAAGATGACCCTCAGTCCTAGAGGTTTCATTCTGAAACAGAAATTTTTTGCAAGCCGAGTTCAGAGTCAGCTTGGCTTCTCAGTTCAGAATGGCTATGCCATGTGCTGAAACAAAGATAATGCTGCAAGAACTGGCTCCTTTCTCTACTCTCAAGGCTGCTCAAAATCCCTCCATAGGCCTTTGATCTCCCCTGGGAGCCTTCGAACGCAAGCAGAGGCCAATGTCTTCCTCAGCTGTCTTCTCCGCAAATTCTTCCAGCAGCTTTGACAGGTACTAATGTGTTTACTTAGGTGTGCCTGGTTCCCAGAGCTAATAGCAGTTTGAAATTGTTTAGCACATTGTGAAGTCATATATGATAAGCCAAAATCTCTAGAACAGCTCCCTTTGCCCAGGAGTTGATAAGGGTCTCAGAGAGAGGCAGAAGTGATTGAAATGGACTCATCTTTCTATGTATATTTGGTCTCTCCCACTGAGAGAAGCATAGAAAATTTGGAATAATGCAGAATTCCTAGGGTAGGCAAAATTTACTAGAAAAGGAAGCTCTGACCATCATTTCGCTGGTGGGCTCTGTCCATCAACACTAGGATTGTTGCCATAATACTTAAACTAAAATAGATTCTCAAAAAAAAAAAAAAAAAAAAGGTTGGTGATTACTTAAAGGTCTATGCAGCTAAAACCTGCTGAGTCTAAACTGTAAGAAAATCAGACACGCATTTATTTTCCTTCAGAATGTTAAGGGAAAAAAATTTTTAATTATCTATATACTTCCCGAGAACCTTGGGTGGCATTCATTTATAACACCATGAATGGCTTAATTATCTTCCCTTCATCTGCCTACTGTAAGGCTTTCCTAGTAGTTAGTGTTGGAATGTCATTTCTACCAACGTGGTTGCATATTAAATATGTGGGAGTTTCCTCTCCACGTGAGAAATCCACTTCTCTGAAGAAAGAGTGGAACACTTACCGTATTTTTATTCTTTTCTATGAGGAACAAAAGTCAGTCGAGTCTGATTTTAAGTAAGAGCACCCAAATAATCAGTAGATCTCTCTTTTTTTATGATTTTCAACTTTTTTCATACCGCTTTGTTCAATTTCCCCACTCAAAAAAAAAATTTATTTTTGTCTGTATCGCTCACCCAGTTTCTCCTCTTCTCTTACACAGTTTCCCCTCGGAAAAGAGCAGCAGAATCTCTCCTGAACTGGGGGACCCCAGCCATCTTTGAGGCACTGCTTCCTTTTCTCTTTGTATACTGTCTCCCCTTTTTTGTGTATTTGTTTGGTTTTGTTCCCCCCCCCCCCCGCCCCGTTTTTCTCTCTCTCTCCCCCTTCTCGCCACTGACAGCGGTTTAAAAGTTTTGTCTCGTTTTTTACTTTGGTGTTTTGCGATCCTATTTTCAGCGCTTGAGTCCCAAGGGCCCTCCACCCCGGACCTTGTTTCCCCCCGCCAGCAAGTCCCATTAAGCCGCCGGGCGCTTGTGTTTTCGCGGCTTCTTTCCTTCCACTGGACCGCGGCACTCCGGTAAATTTGTTCTGAGATCACCTTACCAGAGACAGCCCTAACCTCTGAGACCCACCGTTACTGACAGAGCCTCCTGAGTGACAGCATCTTCCAGGCCCGGGCGCGGGGAAAGGCGTCGGGCACCCGGCTTTGGCGAGTGTCGGCTCCGCAGCGCTAAGCACGCGCGCTGAGCGCGAACTGACCACGAAGAAAAAATTCACCTCTAGGAGCGCAAGCTCTAAGGGACAGGATGCCCAGTTCCAATCCTGTGTGACCTGGGGCGAATTACCTACCCCTTGAGCTTCGGTTACCGTCTTTTAAAAATGGATATAATAAATAGTTCCCACAGAGTCGTCGAGAGCAGTAAATGAATGGACACAAGGAAGGAGTTGAGAACAGTGCTTGGCAAAGAGAAAAGTCTTACTAATTGTTTACTACAAATATGCCGCACTGGGGATCGGGTACAGAGCTCATGAGGTGCCTGGTGTAAAGAAATCAGCTGAAAGGCGAGTATAAGGTATCTTCCCCTTAAACTTTGAGGGGCAAGTTGATTTGTGCCCAAATCATAAATCTGCGCCTGTCGTGTGTACTGCATAGTCAGAGAAAGTGGGGGTATTGGTGCTGACCAGAACCTGTGTGACTTGGCTGAGAATTCCTGGGTGAGATTATCTCCCCACTATTGTATTTCAGAGGTAGCAATGTGTATGCATTCCAAAGTTTCCACCGGTGTGGATGGAGTCTTCCATTACACCTGGGTCCTTTAGGAACTTGACTCTTTTATCTAGTATAGCCCTTAGTACCCTATTCATTTCAAAGGCATCCACTTGTTAATAGTCCTAAATAAGGTGCAGATGGATTTCCCACTGGCCAGACAATTAAGCAGCCCATTGGTGTGAAAGGGAGCTTGATTTTCAAGGGGGTAGGGGGTGTGGTGGTGTCTTTGTCTTAGGGATGAATGAAGGTGGGAAAGGGGGCAGAGCCCTGCACCTAGCAGCTAACCTTAATGACTGACACTCTACCACCCCTGTTTTTCCGAACCTTCACTTTAGAGAGCGGATCTCATCCTGAAAAAGTTAGAACTTCTCTGATCCCTGCAGACTTGGGATCAGCCAGCCAGGGTTGCTTGAGGAAAATAATTTTAGAAATAAGTAATAGAAGGAAGTACCCCCCCCCCCCCCACCACCGAGCCACACCACTTACTGGGCTGGATGACTGAAGATGGTGATGAGAACACTCCCTCCTGTTTTAATCGGGCCACAAGCCCTGGTCCAAACCTCCGGACTACTTAAGTCTATGTACTTAGACCTTAAGTAATGGTTTTTCCTGTACATAAACAGCACCATCCCCTCCCATCCCCACCCCAAGAGATCTGCAAGTGGGTTAAAGGTGGAGGAGCATTGGCAAAAGCGGATTAATAGATTCATTCTTACATAAATGGCAGCCTTCCCTTCTCTCCTTCTACCCACCAAAGTTCCAAAGACCCTGCTGTGATTGCTTTTCTGGAAGGCTTTTGTCACCAAAGTGTGTGAAGTTACTCGAGGTTTGAGTTGGAAATTTTACACGAGCCGAGAAGGATTGCTGTGCCGGCAGCTGGGATGCATCTGTAACGGTGTTAGTTTGCCTGAAAGCAGAAAATTAGCGACCCCAAAGCCGAGCTTGGCTGTTTAGTCTGTCGAAATGGCAGGGCGGAGCAGAAAGAGGAGAAAGGAAACTCGCCCCCGGAAAGAAAGGTTGCCGTATAAAACTCAGTTTCTTCGAATACAGATCGCAGAGGTGCAGGCGGTATGGATCTGTGGCTGGCTGGGGGTCTAGCAAAGGCCTGGTACAAAGGAGGAGGCGCTTGGTAAACATGTGCAGAAGGTGAAAGGAAGGGAGGACTGTTTGTGGTCACCTGGCCCTTGAGCCCACCTCCTGTTAGAGGAGCAGACATGTAAAGAGAACTCAGAGTGAGCCCTGTCTTGGAAAAAAGGAACCTCCCTGCCCACCCTCCAATAATACAGAGCCTATAAAGTGACGATCTGACCAGAACAA
The DNA here is from genome assembly GCF_011800145.1 of Mirounga leonina. Classification (NCBI taxonomy): domain Eukaryota; kingdom Metazoa; phylum Chordata; class Mammalia; order Carnivora; family Phocidae; genus Mirounga; species Mirounga leonina. The sequence continues at coordinate 2,329,445 of NW_023270314.1, read as the reverse complement.
AATAGATTTTTAAATATCTAGGTTCACTCCATGATTCAACGTGTCACTTCAAAGTTTTTAGCAACCATTATTCAATCCACTGACTGAAAAAATTCCTGAGATAATTGAAGCTCATGTAGACGAGAAACAAACACCAAAAAACAAGGTAATTCCTCGTGCCCAAGATTGGGAAGGCAGGTCGGCTTTTGGTATTAGCTTATAGTAGGGAGTTTTATTTATTAATATTTGTTACGTATGAGCAATTCCAAAAAGTTGGATGGACTTTGTTCCTTTGTCTCTACCACTCTTTAAGTGATCCCTTGGTTTAGGTACTCTAGAGAGTGCAAGTGAACGGGTTGGGGAATGATCCCCCCCGCCCCAGCAGAAATGCAGTAAAACCATTAGCGTCCAAAGGGGCTGTAAACAGCACATTTTCTCTAGAGGGAAGGCGGAGGTTTGCCCAGACAGCCCCTGCGGGGGTTGTGGTGGGATATGCTAATAGTGCCTGGCCACTGGGGCCGGCCTCCCTCCCCCAAGAATATATAAAGAGCCCCAACCCTAGCACACCCGACCCAGGCCGCCAGGCTTTTGCCCTTGTTAATTACCGGAGAAACCGACCAGGGAGCTCCGCCCCGGGATTTGCTGGCCCGCAGCGGCGCCAGGCTCCGGTCTCTCCCCTGTATCTCTCGCCGCTGTCCAGGTGCCCCACTTCCTTCACCGCAAAGAATGGAAATGATGGACGGCTGCCAGTTCTCGCCTTCTGAGTACTTCTATGAGGGCTCCTGCATCCCGTCCCCCGAGGGCGAGTTCGGGGATGAGTTTGAGCCCAGAGGGGCTGCCTTCGGGGCGCACAAACCAGAGCTGCAAGGCTCAGACGAGGACGAGCACGTGCGAGCACCTACAGGCCACCACCAGGCTGGCCACTGTCTCATGTGGGCTTGCAAAGCATGCAAGAGAAAGTCTACCACCATGGATCGGCGGAAGGCGGCCACCATGCGCGAGAGGAGACGCCTGAAGAAGGTCAACCAGGCTTTCGAGACGCTCAAGAGGTGCACCACGACCAACCCCAACCAGAGGCTGCCCAAGGTGGAGATCCTCAGGAATGCCATCCGCTACATTGAGAGCCTGCAGGAGCTGCTGAGGGAGCAGGTGGAGAACTACTATAGGCTGCCAGGACAGAGCTGCTCTGAGCCCACCAGCCCCACCTCCAACTGCTCCGACGGCATGGTAAGAGAGAGCTGGTGCCCCGATCTTTTCCAAAACTTCTTACATCTCATTTAAACCAGGTGTGGCAACCAAATATTCAATGGTTATTGGTGGATAGTCGGGGGGGGGGTGGCTAGAAGAGAGGGGCCATGTGTAGAAAGATGCCAGGAAACAGCTGTTGAACAGGATTTTAGTTTGACTTCTTCCCAGATTCCAGGTGGACATTGTAGGCGAGGGCCATCCTATGAGGCAGGGGGCTGCAAATGATCAATAACATGTTTTCTCCACATGGCCCCTGTCCTTGCTCTGCTGAGGCCTGGCTGGAAAGAGATGTTGATGCATTCTTTTCAGAGGGCGTTTGTTCCATCGCTGCCAGGTTTTAATGTGTTTTTGCCCTGGGAAAGTATTCTCTCACTGAATTAGTGTGGCTTCCTTCTACTCCAATCCATTTTGCATGGTTAACCCAATGCACATTGCTGCTGAATTCCACCCCCGCCCTCTTCCCTGTGCCACTGCTCTCCTCTCCTTCAAGCACAGAGATTGACCTCAGTGCCCTTACAATTCGGTGCCGGCCAACCCTTCCTAAATCGGGGCAATGAAGCTGATTGAGAGTGGTCAGTATATGGAGGCATCGGTCAAGCACAGCCGCTCCGTAGGTCGGAGCATCTTTTACCAAGACCTGGAAACAAACCTCCTTTGTGTCTTGTATTATAGCCGGAATGCAACAGTCCTGTCTGGTCCAGAAAGAGCAGCAGCTTTGACAGCATCTACTGCCCAGATGTACCAAATGGTAAGAACTGATGGCTTCAGAGGAGTTTAAAAATCAGTTCGACTTCACAGTTCAGCCTGTCAAAGCAGAGTCTGCTTCTCCAGGTTGTACTGGGGAAGGGAATAGAAGGGAGGATTCTTACGGGGAGGTTTTGGTGCAGCAAAATATACACACATCTTTTGTTCAAAATGCCCCTAACAGGGACACACATATGCACTGTTGCTCAAAATTTTAGTAGGGGGGCTTCTCCACTCCCTACGTTCACCTCCATGAATTGCTAGATATTTGTTGCAAATTTCCGCATCAGGCTTTCTCTGACCACCTGACCCCTGGGTGTCAAAGTTGCTGACCTGTGGTTTAAGGGGCCACATAAACAAGTCTCTCTCTTTGGGATTTTTTTTTTTTTTTTTTAATGATTTTCTCCTTGTGTTCTTAGTATATGCCACAGATAAAAGCTCCTTATCCAGCTTGGATTGTTTATCCAGCATAGTGGATCGAATCACCAACGCAGATCAACCTGGATTGCCTCTCCAGGACCCGGCCTCTCTCTCCCCAGTTGCCAGCACGGATTCACAGCCTGCAACTCCAGGGGCCTCTAATTCCAGGCTCATCTATCATGTGCTATGAACTGAAAATCTAGTCTAGATGAGTTCTACGAGGAGGGCCTATTACACAGGAGGAAGGAAGCCCCAAAAGTTCAAAAGCAAGACAACTTGTATATAAAGATTTCTTTTCAGTTGTAAATTTGTAAATATTATCTTGCCACTTTATACGAAAGTGTATTTAACTAAAAAGTCACCTTTGCAATTATACTTTCTTTTCTCCTTCTCCTCCTCCTGCTCTTCCTCCCCCTTCTTCTTTACCTTCTTATTCACTTTAGATATATAGTTCCAATAATATTCTTTGTGATAGGGGGCAATTCATTGAAGGTAGCTTGTTGCAATGCTTAACTTATATTTTTTTATAAATATTGCTTATCAAAATATTATGTCTGATGTTAGATCTTTATTTTTTTCTTTAAAACATTAGAACAGCTGGAAATCAGTTACAGGAAACTTAAATATATTTAACTTTTGTTTTTCTATTAACGCTTTGGTGATATTCTGTTCAGTAAACACATAACCATACTGCCTAACGGTATATATTTTGATCTTATAAGGAATGCATCTTTTTAATGTAAGCACAAAATAGTACTTTGTGGATAATTTCAAGATATAAGAAATTTTGGAAATTCCACCATAAATAAAATTGTTTAGATGAAGAAATATTTTGGTTCATGTTTTTTAAAAAGAACACCCTTAACAGAATTAGCGGTCACTGACATGAAATTTTTAACATGGGGCTGAAAATAACAAAAGAGTTGGCTTTGTGGATACATTTGAATGCTTACCATCTCACGGACACATTTTAGGTCCTGTTGATGTCACAAATGAAGAGAACATTTCTATTTTAATCAGCTTTGAAGGGAGCCTGCTAAATACAATTTTTCCCTTCTTTTAGTACTGTGCCCAATAATGTCAAATTATATGTGTGTGGAAGGGAAGGAGAAGTTATTCAGGACAAGACTACATGTTTCAATGAAAAGAATGTACGACCTTACATCATTTTAATACCTACAGGACATTAGAAATCATAAGTTAGAGAATATTTACTTTACTTGCCTGAGAATATCTTGATACATTAATATGTTAATATTGTCAATAAAATATTTAAAAGTACTGCGCTGATTTTTTTTTGTATTGCTAAAGTGCTGGAATAAGAAAACTTACACAAACTATATATAGTGAAGTGAAACAGATTGCAATTGCCTTCCTTCTTTTCACAGCCTTTTTGATTTTATTAATCATATTGTGTGTATGTGTGTGTGTGTGTGTATGATGGACATGCATTTTTTATTGTTCATCACTTTAAATCTCCTTTAGCAAGAATTGAGATAAAACATAGAACAATTAAGTAGAAAATAGGTTTAGGTGGTCATTGAGATAATTCTCACAAGTTTACCATTGAGACACAAGATAAAAAGGAAATATTCTCGAAGCATCTAAAGTAACACAGAAAAGATAATTGTTTCATCCTCTAATTTGTACTTTCACTTAAAATTGCTAAGTGTTGCATTATATACAGTGATCAACTGGACTCTTTGCTAGAGCTTGGCAATTATACTGTTCCCAGGAAGGTTTTCCCTTTCTTCCGATATGATTTTTCTTGTGCTTGTCCATTTACCTGGCTTAAAAGAATGGAAGTTATTCCAGAAAGGGAGGGAGAGAAGAAGGGCTGAGTTCACAGAATAACATAACCATATATCCCTGCCAGCGTCATTCCCTGACGGGGATGCTGAGTTTTAGCACACAGGTGAGTCTTCGCCCTTGGTCTGGGAGTGCGAGGAGTTGAGGTGAGGAGAATTCAAGAAGGCATGATAGATATGTATGCACAGTTTCAGTACAAATTTGAGTTATTCACCCTCACTGGACACTGTGCTAAGTATACACTCTTTTTTATACTTCTGTGGAGAGGTTGGAGATTTGTTGCTGTTCTCTGGAGAATTAGAATAAAGGGAACCATCCAAAGATTGGTTTGTTTTTTTAAAGTTCAGTTCTAAGTCATATTACCGTACTCTGTTCCATTTCATAAAAGCAGGCAGAGAATATCGTGTAATTTTATTCAAGTGAATAAAAATTAACTTTCTTTCTTTCCAAACTCCAGTTACTTCTATAACTTGTTAATGTATTTGATATTCTCAGTGGAAATCGTAGTGCCTCTAAGGGTTTAGTTCGTCTTCTGGTGGTCTGGAGTGAATCTAGGTGGTGATCGATGACTTGCTCAGTCATTCTCCTTTCCAGTGTACTAACATCGAAGGCTGGTGTCTCCTCAGCAGCCAGCTTGGCACAACATGTCACATACACTTTTTTGACAAGGGGCCTTCGAGAATTGGCTCTCCCATAGTCTAGACCCAGAAAGTCTCTTCTCCGAGGAAGTGGATGGGGAGGAGTGAGGAGTGACCCGGGCAAAATATTCAAGCAACGACAGGAGTTGGCCATCTCTAAATCACCTAGAGGGAACCGTTGGGCCATCACCGAGCTTATATCGGACCACTCCATCTCAGCTGGTGGGAAAATGCAACCAACAGGCAAATTTCTAGGAGAAACTACGACAATATTCCTTTTACTATCTGCAAACCTGTTGGGGAGGAGGCTTTCAGGAAATAAAGAGTCAAAAAGAGACTGCTTTCTCCTCATGCCTGAGAAACACAAGCCTACTGGATTACACAGGAAAACTCTGGTTAGTGAGGTTATGGAAACTGGGAAGTGCTATTTGGAAGGGAGCTGTTATTACAAATCAAGGGTGTCTTGATTGTCCCTGTTTTTGTTTTTGTTTTGTTATTCTCATTTGAAAGATGCGAGTTAGTGGCTGTATTATACCCCACAAATTCTTCCTTAAGATGGTATTCCTATGATTACTACACCCATTTTACCCATTCACTGTGACCTGGCTCTGCTTCTATTCCTATCCATGGTCAAGACAACCTTCAAATCAGTCGACTGTTCCTATTCTGGGCAAGATTATACTTACAGCCCAGATGTCACTCCTGATATTTACACCTGTATATTCTTAGCATCTCTTTAATGTCTCAATGGCACCTCCAACTAAATATGTTCTAAATTCAACTCATGTTGTTTCACCTCTCTCCTGACCTCTTAACTTGGCTCCCTTTCAGTATTGTGTCTCTCAGTGAATGGTCTCACCAGTGATGGAAACCTGAAGCTTAGGATTGACTCCTGATATGTCAATCTCCCTTAACCTCTTGTCTAATTCATTACAAAATCCTATGAATGTATTCTCCTAAGTATCTATAAAACCTCTACCCTCAATCAAAACTGTGGTTATCTCTATCCAGGAGTATCATAAGATCCTCTTAACCTGGAAATCAGTTACCTGTCCCTTCACCCCATATTTTCTCTGTGTCTCCCACTCCTGGAGACAACATCCAAGGTTTTCGTCGGGGACTGTCCCTTTCCTTTTCTCAGACCTTGTGGTTCAGGTGGAATTGACTCTACTATCTGACTCTAGAAGTGAGCAAGTCATTCAGGCCTGACTATGAGTATGTCCTCTTCTTTGGCCATAATGATTGTTTCATGGATGGACCTATGACCAAGTCAAGTCCCTGCTCTCTCCACTCCAGCCACCTTTAGCAGCCACTGCATTGCCTCTTGCCAAAGGAGCTTTACACATTCCCTCTGCCTTGCTCTTCCTTCCTTCACTTCACCCAGTTGATTTCTGATCTCCTTTTAGATGTCAGCTCAGGCATCAATTTGAAGTTTTCCTTGAACTCTTTCACAGTGTCATGTCCTCTGATTCTATGATCTCAAAATACTATATACCCAAAGCGTGCCTGGGTGGCTCAGTCAGTTAAGCATCTGCCTTCCACTCAGGTCATGATCCCCGGGGTCTTGGGATCAAGCCCTGTGTTGGACTCCTTGCTCAGTGGGGAGTCTGCTTCTCCCTTTCCTTCTGCCCTCACCCCTGCTCGTGCTCTCTCTCTCTCTCTCTCTATATATATCTCAAATAGATAAAACCCTTAAAAAATACCGTATACCTCTCCTCTGTAGCATGTCTCATAATTGCAATCATGTATGAATTTGAGTGATTATTGACATTTGTTTTTTCTGCCATGTGAACAAGGACCTGTTCTTCTTGCTCAACCCTGTGTCCCCTGGACTGTGGTAGCATATTTTGTGTTATAAATATGAATGAATTGATACTGCTGAAGCATTTGTTGTTGTGGAATACACTCTTATGTTTCAAACTCCCTTCTTCATAGATTTCTTTAATAGTATTTTCTATTTTTCTACTGGTTCTCTTTTCTCTTTTTTGTTGATTTCTTGTACTGACCTCTCTAATTCTGGCCAATCTGTATACAATTATTTCTTAAGGTTCTGTTGTGCAGCCTCTTTTCTTTTGGTCTACTGTGGATCTTTCTACTTCCATAGCTTCACCTCCTACTTAGCATTGCCTCATCCATACTTTTTCTAAGGGAAGCTTCCCCACATGCTGCCTCTGATTGGCATGGATTGGCCTTTTTAGTAACTGTTAATCCGGTAGGGATGGATATCTGACCTGAGAGCAACCAATCCCATAGATTGATCAACATTTATGAAATGCATAGCTTGACTCCAATATATGCATTGAAATAAATATTTAAAAAAAATCAGGAGTTCAGATTCAGAGAAATAGATCACTATTTAATAATGGGAACTAAACTGAAAGATCATGATGTTGATGGGGCTGGAGAGATTATGATAGGCCATGCACAGGCTGAAATAATTGAAGAATATGAATTAAGTAAACAAATGAAACCCATCAGTAGTGGGATAGAGTGGATTCAGAGACAGAATAGAACACATCACCCACTACGTGACCACTGTTTATAGTAAATCTGGGGCCCTGGACAAGAGCTGAAGTTGATTTACTAATTTACCACTAATTTACTAATTACCTCTAATTAGCTGAGGGAAAGTATGTAAGTTACTTAAATTTTCAAAAACCTGTTTTCTTATTTATAACTGTGGATTGTAATAGAATATAAATCACAGAACTTGGGAGGATTGCATGATCTAAGGCATAAAAATGCTTAGCTTAGTGCCTAATACATAACAAATACTCAGGGAATGATAATTAATAAAAGAAACCTCAATGGTTGCGACTTAGGATGCAGGCTCATAAATATCTGATGTAGGGATCTTTGGAACCATCCAGAAAGTCCTCCCGCTTTACTGCCTGTGGGCCCAAGTGATTCCCTTATTACTCTTCATGAATCCCATAAATGAGCTAGCTTGAGTGGACCTGCAACTGAAAGAATCACATTAAAACATCATCCAAATATTAATCTGCAGGTTTTTCTTCAAAAGGCCATTAATATTTTCAGTGGCCCCTGAAACTTTGTCTCTTGATGGCAATCCCAACATGGGCCAAATTAAATGCACCTCCTCCTAGGTATCTTATTTCATTTTGTGGTATCCTTTGCATAGGTAAGCATGCCAAAAATTTTAAAATCATTTTTGATCCTTCATTTTCCCCCAAAAGAGTTAATTTAGTTTGTCAGTAACACACATGAGAGGGAATTGTAAAAATAATTGCAGTAACAGCAATGGAAACAATAAGTATAATTTTCCATACTGTAATTTATGAAATCAGTTTTAGTTTTATATTCTTTGCCAACATTTAATGAAATAAGATTCTTTTTTTATTCAAAAAGTTGTTTTAAACTGAACATCTTACAATCAATGGGATTTTAAGGCCAAAGAGATGTTGATGCCAAGTGAAAGTTAAGAAAGGACATTTATTAAACATTTCTTTTATACTAGAAACTGGGTTTTACATGTATTATTAATGTTGATCACTAGTAGACAAAAATAATTACCTCCACTCATGGAGCGCCTACTATGTCCCTGGAACTATTTTCAGCATCTGATGTGCATAATATGTAACTAAGTATAAAAGCAGGTCAATGAAATGAGTATTACCGACTCCAGGCTCTAGCTGAGGAAGGGCTTACGTGCGGAGAGGAAAGTAATATGATCAATTCATAAGTGGGGTTCTTGTAAAACGTCCAATTACAGCCTGATGCAGCAACTAGAGTTCAGTGAAAACTTGAGGCAAGGAAAGTATTTTGAGCAAGTAACTAGAGATCTTGAAAATGGTGTTTTAGTATTCTGGTAGTTTGGAATGGGGAGAGGGTAGAGCCAGGAGGACTAATTAGGAGGATTTTATAAATGGCCCCTGCGTGAAGTGACATTGTCCTTTAGCCCCAGCACAAGCAGGGTTCTCAATGAAAGTTGTTGACTGATGGAACTGCTGAGGTTTGTCTGTATGATGCCAGACATCTGGATATAAAGAGTAAAATCCAGTCATCCAGATGTTAATGTTACATGATACGTCGCCATCAAACATTTAAAACTTTTAACTGATTGACTGCCTTTTTTACTTTTCATCCAGATGAATAGTATTGAATTAACTCAGCTTGAGCCTGTACCAATTGCTATTTCTGATTTTTTTTTTTTTTTTTTTTTTGCTGCAGAATGGTTAATCTGGTTGCCAGGGCTGATGAATCGCTAAAAGATGAATGATTATACGATTATATAGCAGGCAGGTGAACATAAAATAAGTGAGACCTAGTAAATTATGAAGAAAGTGAAAGCTTCGTATTATCAGAGATGTATCTTAAGTACTATTTGTGGTGGTTTCTTTTCTTTTTATTCAAAAAATTTTCTTTGGGTTGGGTGTCTCAAGCTTACAGCATTACAGTCCTCTAAGTAACTATTATTTTTGCACATCAAAGCTAACTCCTTGAAAATATTTCACAGACAATTAAATGTTAACACTTTCCTTCTGTGCACAGTTCAAATGTGATATAAAAGCGAAGCATTGTAATACCATATTCAGTTCACTAAAAGTAAATTTTATCCTCTTAAACAACTATATTGCATATAATAATGTATTCTAAAATCCCAATTTTGATAAAATCATACTACATTAATTAAGTAATGGTGGTAACATAAAATACACATACCTCTGGTTTTTGAAAAATTATCTCCAAACTAAGGAAAATGTAACTTGAAAATAAGAACATTAATTTATCATTGAAGATAATACTTTTTAAAAATTTTTAAAAGATTTTATTTGTTTATTTGAGAGAGAGACAGAGATAGCAAGTGAGGCCGAGCAGGGAGGAGAGGGAGAAGCAGGCTCCCCGCCAATGCAGGGCTCGATTCCAGGACCCTGGGATCATGACCTGAGTCGAAGGCAGGTGCTTAACCAACTGAGCCACCCAGGCACCCCGAAGATAATACTTTTTAATCAAATTCATTGTTTGTCTAACTGCTCACCTGACTTATTGAGAAATAAAAGTTTGAATAACTGGTTATCTGAGTGTTTTGTGTGCATGATGATAAAGAGATTAGCTACTATAGGATTGGCCTTTCTTTTTTTTTCTCTCTCTCTTTATACACAGTGTAGATTTAATGAGATAAGCCTAGGGTTCATCACATATGTTTATACACATAAGTTTACTTGCACTTGTATCTTAATGAAAAAGGATGTTAGTTGAAGGACGCACCATACACATTGCAGTTCCAATGAGTTAAGTGTATGGCTATTCTCATGCACTTTTTTTTTTTAAGATTTTATTTTTTATTTTTTATTTATTTGAGAGAGAGAGAATGAGAGAGAGAGAGAGAGCATGAGGGGGGGGAGGGTCAGAGGGAGAAGCAGACTCCTCGCTGAGCAAGGAGCCCGATGCGGGACTCGATCCTGGGACTCCAGGATCATGACCTGAGCTGAAGGCAGTCGCTTAACCAACTGAGCCACCCAGGCGCCCTCTCATACACTTTTTTAAAGTTAATTTATTTAAATTCCATTAGTTAGCATGCAGTGTAATATTTTAAAAAACAGACAATGTAATATTAATTTCAGGTGTATAGTTTAGTGATTCAACATTCCATACAACACCCAATGCTCAGCATCCTTAATCCCCATCACCAATTTCACCCATCCCCCCACCCACCTCCCCTCTGGTCACCATCAGTTTGTTCTCTATAGTTAAGAGTCTGTTTCTTGGTTTGCCTCTCTCTTTTTTTTTTCCCTATGATCATTTGTTTTGTTTCTTAAATTCCACATATGAGTGAAATCATATGGTGTTTGTCTTTCTCTGACTACTTACTTCACCTAGCATAATACTCTCTAGATCATCCATGTTGTTGCGAATGGCAAGATTTCATTTTTTATGGCTGAGTAATATTCCACTGTGTGTATATACATATGTATATGTATATATATACACACACCACATCTTCTTTATCCATTCATCATCCATTTAACCATTCATCATCTATTCATCAATGGACATTTGGGCTCTTTCCATAATTTTTTTTTGAAGAAATTACTGATTTTTAAAGTTACTTTTTGAATCACTTGATTGGCTTTACATTCTGTGGATAAGGATAATAGTAACTAGAAAGATGAAGTATCTACACAGGAAAGTGATAAAGATAACTGAGATGATTTTCTGGGCAACTAAACCAAAACTCCACTGACTCCAGTTGTTAATACATTTTGGAAGGAACCTAAGTTGCTGGCTAAAGAATATTAAAAGCATGTGGGGGTTTTTTTCCTACTAGGTTATGAGTCCCCTGAATCCAGAACCCCTGTTATCTAGTCTTGCTTCAGGCATATAAAAAGTATAAAGTGAAGTTCATTAAATCAAATTCTGTATTCTTGTATCAATTTGTGTATATGAGTAGAACCTCTGTTGGAGGAATTCAAACTTCTTTTCATATTTAATTGTAGATCAGAACATCCATCCTGTCTTAAATGTTATAATCTCTTTCAGAAAGACAGGATATATGATATGAATAGTCTCATACAAATTTAGAATCAATTCAACATGAAGAAATGAGTATCCACTACAAAGACATCTCTTTACAATCACAGGATTAATAACAGAGCTAGAAATAATTGCATCAGGCTGCCAACATTTGAATGGCAGAAAGAAATTTTTTATAAAGTTCCATGAAGAATTTTGAAAGTCTTTTTGGCTTTTACATTGACACATTGCCAGCTCAAAGCATCTAAAAGTCCTTCCAGAATTACATATAAACAAGAATCATTTCACCCACCTCTGGGCTGGAATGTGACAGCTGGCTAAAGTAAGCATAGCAACACCACACAACAATGTCAAACAGGATGAATGGCTTAACCAATCAAAAATAGAGCATCAGAGTAAAACTGCTCAAATTAGCTTTCTGGCCAGGCCAACAAGGTTAAATTTCTGTACCGGTATAAAGTCCCTAGGGTCCTTGATGGCCACAAAAGTCACGTTAGTGCAACTAACTGAATATAAGATGTGATTCAACAGCTCAAGAGTTTCTTAATAATACATGGGGCTTCTTTGGTTTTCTGATCCAACCTAGAGAAGGTAGAAAGCGATGGGTATAGTTAAGGGAATGAGCAGCAAAAGAAAGGTGACCTTGGACAAGTCACAAGTTCCCAGTGTAAAGGCTGATCAAGCTACTTTCCCTCTCTCTGCTTTATTTTCCTCAGTCATAACACAGAGTTCTTAATACTCGGCTCTGCAAGCTGTTTTTAGGATCAGTTATACACATAACATATATCAAGCTCTGAAATCAATTCCTAATACAGAGAACCCACACTATCCATGGAAAAATTATTTTTACCTATTAGTGGTCGGCAGAATTCATACAAAACGCGGGGGAGGGAATTCTGAGACATATATTCCTAAATACTAAATTATTCTTAACTTAGGGACCTGAAGAGTTGGTGGCCCAAGAGAGTCTGGTTTAACTTAAGATGTTTCAGCAATAGCAATAGATTATATACCTTGTATAATATCTTTCATAGCTGGAAGATAGGTTTAGGTGGAACTAGAGAAAACACAAACACACTAATTTTTTGTTTTGTTGTTGTTGTTGTTTCTGCCTAATAATAAATATTCAATCAAAATTCCAAAATGAATTGCTTCAAACTCAGTTTGATAAACTGTAGGATTTTCAAACAAGTATTAATGTTCATATAGGAGGTTATATAATGCTCTGGTATTAAATAAAGTTACTTAAATTAGTTACCTAAAATCATTATTCCTTTTATTTTGATTCATTTATAAGTTTTTTTTTTTTTAAGATTTTATTTATTTATTTGACAGAGAGAGACATAGCGAGAGAGGGAACACAAGCAGGGGGAGTGGGAGAGGGAGAAGCAGGCTTCCCGCTGAGCAGGGAGCCCAATGTGGGGCTCGATCCCAGGACCCTGGGATCATGACCTGAGCTGAAGGCAGACACTTAATGACTGAGCCACCCAGGTGCCCCTCATTTATGTTTTAATAAAATCTTACTATATCTTCTCCATTTCATCTCCCTTCTGAACTTTGGTCATCGTTCTCTGAATTAATAACTGAAGATATAATTTTAAAATGTTTTCACAATATAAATTAAACTCTGAAATATTAATAAATATATGTGAGAATATAATACAAAAAGGCTATAAAAACTACTTTCTAATAATCCTTAGAAAAAAATATCTGAGTTACACTTTGAAATCATATACTAGCAATTGGCATAAATGAGTTGCAAGCATATTACAATCAAAGTGCTCTTCACTTTGTCTGGGTATGTATGGTTATTTCAGCATTCATGAGAAGATAATTTTTCATTCTAACTTGCGTATGGTAGGCAAAATATCTCTTTTAAAATCATTGTATAACAAAAGTCGTGTGGCAAGACTTACAGCTCACTGAAACTTAAATACATAGGATTCTAATTGTTAGTCTAATCCTGTCCAGAGGTAAATTCTTAAAATCGTGGCTATTAAGTTTCATGTGTTATATTTGCTATGGCACTTGGGAACATTGGCCAAGTGTTGAGTGTCTCTGGTATGTCCATTCTAGCTTTAATCGCTGACCCATATCACTTGCTAGTAAGTTATATGGAAGACTTCTGTTTTTATGGTGGTATTTTAAAAATTACTTTATATATTAGCTCCCAGTAAATGTTCAGGCAAAAGTAATGACATTTTATAGTATGCGGCAAATTCTTTCATGTAGTACTTGTACTATATATATGCCTAGATATTAATGTACAATGAATGATAGTGCATCTGGATGAGGGAACTCTGGATATAATTGTCTCATTATTTTATTCTTTTTAGTTTTTTCTAAGTTTTTGTTTTTTAAGATTTTATTTATTTATTTGACAGAGAGAGACACGGGGAGAGAGGGAACACAAGCAGGGGGAGTGGGAGAGGGAGAAGCAGGCTTCCTACCGAGCAGGGAGCCCAATGAGGGGCTCGACTCCAGGACCCTGGGATCATGACCTGAGCTGAAGGCAGACGCCTAATGACTGAGCCACCCAGGAGCCCCAGTTTTTCTAAGTTTTTTAAATAGACACTTGAATAAAGAAAACAAAACAGTGGATGGCAACTTACATACTCTTCTTATATCAACATTACCCAAAACTTAATTTCTCTTTTACATAGTTAATTGATTTTGAAAGTAGCCCTAATGTTTCACGTCCTGTTTGGACATGGATACATCTATTCCATAAGCTTTAACCATAAGAAGGAAGGGTAGGTTGGGAGGGAAGGAAAATGTATTTGAGGGTGGGCCCTGATATACTTACCAGACTTAGTAAAAACCCATTATACAGAATTCTGACAAAAGCCTTTGTGAAAGCCAGTTGGAGCGTATCTCCTTACACCCCTAGTGATTACTTGGACCGCCCTCGACAAATTGTTCCTCCCTACATAATATTTCTACTCAGGACATCTTTGAGAAAGATCATGTTAATTTAAAGACACAGAAAAATATTGATTTCAATTAAAGAATTTATCCCAAGTCTATTTCAGAGCTAAGAATAAGTACTAATAATTGTGACTTCAGTATCTCTGCTTCTCACTGACTAGCTTTCTAATGCAAGTATTAGCTTACTGCAATAAATAGCTTACATTAATCCTCTTTGCATAATTTTAATTTTTATTATTTTGCAATTATAAGATACGTCTATTCTTAAATTCAAGAATCTCATCAATATTTAAATGTGGATTTATTACCCGTGTATCTCTAGTTTTTGTTTTTGTTTTTTTTTTTAGTACACAAAGCCATCTCCCACTGAAAGAGCAGATACTTAGAGTCATTTGGAGAATATTCCAGAAGTCTGAGGTAAATATTAGTCCTTATTGAAGGCTAGAAAAGAGTGACTTGTAAAGCATAATAAAAATCACAAAATAACATAAAGATACACACTTTGTGTGAATTTCTCTAATAAATTTAGAGAAGAAAATTCTTTCTAATAAAAATGATTAGACTGGCCTATAAGCTAATGATAAAGAAGAGAAGCTGAATAAATAAAATGTTTTTGTAGAATCTTGCTGAAGCAGAATATAGGGGATTGTCAAAGAAAAAGTTGTGTGGCTTCCATGGAAAATCTGACCACAGGAGGAAAAAGACACGGAGGCACCTGAAACATGGTTCTCCATTGTTCCTCTTCGCCTGCAAATCCCTTTCTGGGTTTTTGCTCTTGTTTTTACTATAGTGGGCATATACCTTCATACTTCAAATATTCTCCCAGTGAATTATGAACCCCAAATAACTGTGAGTAATGTCCGTAATGCTTACCTTCTAGAAGACTTAAGCTGGGCTGCATAGTTTATAGCTGATAAACTGGGAGTCAATCTTTCACTGCAATGATGTATTCACTGCACTAAGAACCATTTCCATTGTAAATTCATTCTTGAAATGTTGGACCATAAATGTCATCAGTATCATTACCCAATCTGTTCCCAGAAGCAGTGACTGTCAGTCCGCTGCAGGTGCTAGCTTCTGAAAGCAAGGTGATCCAAATCGAACACATTAAACCATGACTCCGTTCTCAAGGGCAACTCCTTTCAAAGGCCTCTTTACTTCATGCTGCTTTCGCAAAGAGACCAATGGATTCCATTTCTGATATCCAACTGGCTTCGGGGTTTTTCTTCTGCCCTTTTGGAAGGAGGCACCCTTGAGTGCCTCTTAACAAATATATCTCCCAAACGTTCCTTCCTTAGAAGAATGTGCTAGTTCAGTCGGAATCCATCCTTTATTTGTTGGCGTTTAGAATACACAGACTTAAACTATAACCTGTTGTCATGTCTTTATTGGATCATCAGTGCACAGGGAACTTGCTAGGGATTGTGCAGAGAGATACAAGAAGCAGACAACACAGGACCGGGCTTGGGCAGCTTAGATTTTGGTAGGGTGAGAAACAGTCCTGCCATGATGAGTCAGGGAACAAATAATAGGTGAAACTCATTTCAGGTATCAGTCACTTCATCGTACATTTTCCAGTGTTAACTGGGGAAAAAAATGTTCTTGGGGAAATCTAAGTGACATGAAGTTTTAAATCCTTGGCATAAATTTTACTGAACAGTGCATCATTTGGAATATTAAATTGAGTCCACAATTGCTACCCAGAGTGGAAAAAACTTTTAAATGTAGTTTTCTTATTTATCTTTAGATGCTCCCTTCTTTTTAAAGTATTCAGATTAATTCAGTGGACTGTGCATCAAATCTAAAGCCCAGGAGACATCGATCTGGTGAAAAAAAAAACCTTAGGTGCTACTGCAGAAAACTGTTATTTCTTTAACGTGTCTTCTGATTTTGTATTCCAGGAAAGTACTAAAGAGGTGTTCTGCTCCTTTAGAAGTTGGTAGGAAAATGTTAGAAGCCATTCACCTGAAAGCAAAAGCCTGAATGAATAATTCTAAGTTGGTGTTCAATCAATTCAAGTAATGAGTGGCAAACGGGAGCATCCTGATGCCTGACGTGTATTTATGTGCCTGTAGCCAGAAGGACTTTAGGTGCCCTGTCTTAGCTTAATAACAGGTGTTATGGAAAGACATTCACTGCACTCATTCTTTAACATGCATTACTTTACAGATTATGAAATCAAGGTGAAGAAATTTATAACGTACTTGTCAGATTTTTTTTTCTGAAAGAACACCATTATTTACTACTTGGAAAATATAATTGGAAAGATATTTTATGACCCCTTCCATGATGAACAAATTATGGAGACTATTTTCAAGGGTTTATAATCACATGTGGAGAAAAAAAAACTCAAATATTTTCACCTTTGGGCTTTAACCCGACTGACAATGCTCTTCAAGCACTAACTACTGAGCTCACTGATTAATGATATTGCAGCGATGGAAAGCTCACGAGACTCTTTGATCATTCTATCAATCAAAATATTTACTGAGATGCTTTTAAGAAACTTAAATATAAATATTGAGAGGCAAGTAGATATATACATTGGAAGTTAAAAAAAAGACTGAGATGGAAATAAAATTTTGAACTTTTTAATTAGTTGGATATTCACTGAATCCATGAACATATGGGAAGGCATGTGGAATGAAGAGATGATTTAGAAAGGGTCCCTAAAGACTAACTGTATTTAAGAATCAAGGAGAGGGAGAAGAATGGGTAAAAGAAGCAGGAAAGAGCACTCAGAGAAGTCTGAACAAACTAGGAAAGTGTCGTAAGGAAGCCAAGGATGTCAAATATAATACATGAGATTGTTCTTAAATGTTTCTTTTTGTCATAAGTAACAGTATTGGTTGTTCTCGGTTTGATGGGAGAGTGAAGATGGGGTTATTTATCACTAAAGATTGTGTGTTGTGTTCTGCATTGTGTCTAGATACATGATATCCCTTATAAAATGGGGGAAGGGGTGGGGGCACACAGGACTCTAAGAAAAAGAGTTGGACTTCTGGCTTCAACTCTGACATATAAAAATCTTAGAAATCACCTCCACCTCTTCTTCAAGTAGAAAGAAACAGAACAAAATGAAAGCCAACAGTTTTTCTTAGACCCAACAGAGAACTGAAGTTGCAGGGCAAATTTTCTCCCTGAAACCTAGAAAGACAGGTGAACCCAGAGAAACAGAACCAATATCAGCTGACCTGGAGCAGAAGGGCAAGAGTCATAAACTGACAGGAACATTCACATGGTAATTTTGACAAATTGCAGAGGATGAGTATGGACCAACCTGAGAGTGAGATACTCCTGGGAGCCTCAGTCTTAGAGGGGCCCCCATGCTCTCATGGGTTTTACCCCAGGAATGCCACTAGATTTTCATTATAGAGCCAAGAACAATCACCTCCTGTCGTAGGCAGGGGATGGGGGAAAAGTTAGCATTTGGAAATACCCCCAGTACCTTCTCCACAATAAAGTTCTACCCTTGATGAAAATAGAAGTGTGTGTGAAGGTCACAGCCTCAAGACATGGGGCAACTAAAAGATGGATGTTTAATATAGGCTATAGAACGCTTACATTCTCCCATTCCTTACCACCACATCAACAGAGCTCTAGTGCACCAAGAGTAGATTATAATGGAAAGAGCTGCAAGGCTCAGACTCTATTTAAGAAAGGATTCTCAGGGAAGCACAAAGACAACAGAAGAGGCAAAAATAAGGACACTTAGGAATTTGAGGCTTCTGTTACCTACAGCTACAGGAAACATTAAACACAGCCCAACTCCTAGCCAGGTGAACATAAAACCTCCTACCAAAAGTCTATTTACCTCAGTTCCTATTACTTGATATATTATGCTGGGCTCTATAGGACAATTTTAAAAGGTGTAACATGCATGCAGCTGAAATGGATATATGTTAACTAAACTTAATGTAGTAATCATTTCACAGTATATGTAAATCAAATCATTATGCTGTACACCTTAAACTATACAGTTCTGTTTGTCAATGATGTCTCAAAAAAACTGCAAAAAGAAAAAAGGAATATCTTTGTGATGTTTAAGTATAGGACGGATTTCTTACATAAGAGACATAGCACAAAGCACAGAAAAGATGTTAAATACTTGTGCCAAAACATATAACCCAAAACATCATAAAAGAGGAAATTGGAAACTGGAATGCTCAATAAACATGTAGAAAGTTGCTCAACTTCATTTATGATCAAGGAAATGCAAACTAAAACTACAATTGACTCTCATTTTATGTATACTGGATTGGCAAAAATTGAAAAGTCTGACAATCCCAGATGTTGGTAAGGATGTGGACTAATGCTGGTAGGAGTGTACATTGGAACAACCATTTGAAAGAATCATTTAGGATCTTATAACACACTTAGGATCTTATAGTCAGAAGAAGTTTCATTTTTAAATTTAAATTTTATATGTACTTTGGTTATAGAGAATTATGATAGTGAGCTCAATGAAAGATGATCAGTCATAAACATAGGGGTTCATGTATCCCTTTGAACTAGTATTTTGCATTTTGGGGGTAAATACCCAGTAGGGTGATTATTGGATTGTAGGGTAGTTCTATTTTTAAGTTTTTGAGGAACCTCCATACTGTTTCCCACAGTGGCTGCACTAGTTTGCATTCCCACCAACGGTACATGAGGGTTCCTTTTTCTCCACTTCCTTACCAAGACTTGTTTTTGTGTTGTTGATTTGAGCCATCTTGATAGTGTGAGGTGATATCTCATTGTAGTTTGATTTGCATTTCCCTGATGATGAGTGATGTCGAGCATCTTTTAATGTGTCAGTTGACCATCTGGATGTCTGTCCATCAGTAAATAAATGGATAAAGATAGTGTGGTATACATACAATGGAATATTATTCAGCCATAGAAAAGAATGAAATCTTGCCATTTGCAATGGCATGGTTAGAGGTAGAGAGTATAATGCTAAGTGAAATAAGTCAGTCAGAGAAAGACAAATACTATATGATTTCGCTCATTTGTGAAATTTAAGAAGCAAAACAAATGAGCAAAGGGAAAAAAGAGAGACAAACCAAGAAACAGACTCTTAACTATAGAGAACAAACTGATGGTTACCAAAGGAGAGGTGGGTGGGGGGATGGGTGAAATTGGTGATGGGGATTGTCATGATGAGCACTGGATAATGTATAGAATTATTGAATCACTATACTGTATACCTGAAACTAATATAACACTGTATGTTAACTCTACTGGGATTAAAATTAAAAAAGACAAGTCATAAAAATATATTGCACTAAGATTATATGAGCAAAATGGGTAGAAATACAAGTTGGAGAGAAAAATAGATATGTTTTAAAGTTAATGTTTTTAGGTAGAATCAAAATATGAAGTGCAGTACAAAATATCAGATCATATTATATGTAGTAAGAATAAGTATCATTTCTTTAAAAATGTTATTTCAGTTATATACGTGTGTGGAATGTGTGGGTGTGTATGTGTATAGAGTATCATGATGTAAAAATATTTTTTCATGAAAATAGCAGCAAAAATTATTCTGACTCAGATGATTCTGATGCAGTGATCTAGACGTTCAGAAATAATACTCTAGGAGCAGTAAGGGTGAAAGAGAAAAGGTTTAAGACTTTGGCTTACCAAACAAACATTTTAATGTATATGCACTTGCATGAGTGGGTATGTATAAAATTATTTAAGATCTCAGATACATAATAGGGAATCAGACTTGAACTCTTCAGGAAGAGTTGGTAGCAAAGAATACAGTTTTTAGGAGCTTGTAGAGTATAAACCACATTCAGTAGCCAGAAGAGCCTCGAACTTTAGAAATGAATTCCAAGAAAAGAAGCAAGTACATACAAAAATACCACAGTAGTATGGGGTAGATAGATGGGGAGACAAAAACCTATTAAAGCAATCAGATCCAGCCTGTACACACAGGGGGCGGGGGGCTGAGTTTAGGGGAGAATCTGATGCTATAAACAACTGATGAAAATCTATCCCTTCATGTCTTAGGTTAAGAAGTTGGCATCCCTAGAAGTAGATCCCACGATGGGGATTTATGTGTAAGTCATTTATTAAAGAAGTGTTCCCAGAAAAATCTGGCATGAGAGTGAATGAATCAGAAGAGAGAAGAGGAAGAATCCAAGAAAGGATGTGATTTCCAACAGAGCTCCAGCATCAGCCTGATCTCTGAAGCATGAATTCTGTTTCAGAATTTGTCCTTACTGGAGGTACAGGAATTGGGTTTTCATATCTGAGAATGAAATCAGTCATTGGCTAAGGGCTTTGCTGGTAATGTCCTAGGAACTTCCTGTTCTCTGCACTTGGCAAAGTGGTTCTAGCCAAGGTTAGTATTTTGTGTAGAAACAAAGACGGAACCTGGAGATGGGCACAGACAAGATCCAAGGGATCTGAGGGGACCTAAACAGGGCAAACATAGTGTCTACTCTCTTTAAAATAGTTTTCTCTTAGTAGGAGACAATGCTATAGAAAGAGCCAGTTGGAGTTTATCAGAAGGGTAAAGTGGGCCATAGACAGGAAGATCTCCAGAGGCTCCTAGAACATTTAAAAATAAAATCAATCCCCTTTCCAATAAAATATTTTTTTAAAATATGAGAACTGGAACTGAAGCTAGAGTATTTAGGGATATATTCTAGTTTTCTTCATTTTCTTTACTGGTATAGGAATAAAATAACTTTGATACACAGGAAAAGCGTGTAAGTACAAATGTAAGATTTGTTTTCAGGTTTATGAGGTAATATTGACAAATAAAAATTGTATATATTTAAAGTGTATAACTTGATGTTTCAATATATGTGTACTTTGTGAAGTGATCACCATAATCAAGCTAATTAACATATCCATTAATCTATTACTTCCCATAGTTTTCTTTCTCCCCCTCTCTTTTTCTTTCTTTCTTTCCTTCTTTTTCTTTCTTTCCTTTTTTCTCTTTCTTTTTCTTCATTCTTTCTTCCCTTCTTTCTCTCTTTCTTTCTTTTTTCCTTCCTTCCTCTTCTCCTCCTTCTCTTTCTTCTTATTTTGTGTGAGAATGTATTTCCATTTCTATTTCAAGTATACAAATGTTCTTTAGCTGCTGTTAGCACCAAGTAAGAGAAAGACAAGTCTAGAATTTAAGGGCTTTATAAGAATGAAGATATAAAAATGAAGTACCAGTAGGAGTTGTGATTCAATGAAGCTGTGAGTAATAGTGCATATTAGAGTAAATAACAGTTTGAAAGGTTTAAAAGCTCATTTTCTTTGGAATGACCAACCATAATTTTAAAGTGATCAAATTTGGCCCTTCTAATCATATATCAACTAGAAATGCTTTGGGCTGAAAGTAACAGAAAACCCAACAGATAATGGATAAATAAATAAGATAGCAGAGTGGTTAAAGCATAAGTTCTGGATACTGATTTTATAGATTCAAATGTTAGGTAGTAAACTTAAGCAAATTAGTTTTTTTGTGTGTCAGTATCCTCATCTAAAAAATGGGGGGAATAATAATAGTATCTACTTTATATTTAGTTCTGAGAATTGAAGTTAACATATGCAAAGTATCTGAAATATACATGTTCATAAAAGGGTACCCGAAAGGTAGTAGATAATATATAAGTAAATAAATTTTGAGGTTATGTGAGACATAAAGATGGTTTTATTGTCATGGATTTTTATTAATCCCTAGAATAATTTACCAGAGGAAATAGACATTATGTTTATTCCCTAACAACCAAGGCTTTATTTATAGGAGAGGGATAATTAATTCTGTGCCTATTCATTTTTTATGCAAGTGGAACACTACCTATTTTTCTTTATGTTTTGCACTTTGTTTTAATCAAAATTTAGATTTCTTTCCATATAAACACAGGTAGGTATCCCTTAGGTTCTTAAAAATCAGTATAGCCTTTCATTATCTGACTATGCCATCATTTATTTTACACTTCCCATACTGATGAACATATAGCTTGTTTACAAACAACATGGCAATGAATACTCATAGATCTTTGGATATTTATATGAACATATTTGGAAGGCAAAATTAAGCAATGAGCATTTAATGTAGCCTTATTCTGTGTAGGCCATTATGGTAAAGATTAAGAAGGATTCAGGAAGATGAGAAAAATAGTAGAGCATGTTAAAACTAGACATTTACATATACCCTGCATGATTTAGAACACTCTGTAGTTAAATCTTACTAAAATGTGTATTAAAAACTGGAACTGATTATTTTAAATTCCATTTGACTGATTCCATACAAGAAATCTACTGTCAAGTTCAGTCTGTGTTTAAAGGGTTTTTTATCAGCTTTTTAGAGCCAAGCTTTTCTATGAGAAGACGAGCAAGAATCGGTAGATGTACAATGAAAGAAGCTAAAATAATTAGAAAAAAAATTTTGGGAGGCGACAGGGACTATGCAGAGAGAAGAAAACCTCCAAAATCCTGTAAAAATATCCCCAGAGAGATTCAATTAACAAATTTTTGAGCATTTACTATGTGCCAGTCACCAGGAATTCAGTCGTAAGTAGAACAGACCAAAAACTCAGCCCTCGTGGTACTTAGAAATTATTGTATCAAGAAATAAGAAAGAGAGACACCTGGGTGGCTTAGTGGGTTAAGTGTCTGCCTTTGGCTCAGGTCGTGATCCCAGAGTCCCAGGATCGAGCCCCATGTCAGGCTCCCTGCTCAGCAGGGAGTCAGCTTCTCCCTCTCCTTCTGCCCCTCTCCCTGTTCCTTCTCTCTCTCTCAAATAAATAAATAAAAGCTTAAACAAAAAAAAAGAAACAAGAAAGAATCCTACAGAAAAGGAGTATTTGGAGAATAAAAAAGAGCTCATGGAAATTAAAAATATAACAACAAAATATTCAGGAGAAGGACTGAAGAATAAAGTCAAAAATACCCCACAGGGGGCTCCTGGGTGGCTCAGTCATTAAGCATCTGCCTTCGGCTCGGGTCATGATACCAGGGTCCTGGGATTGAGCCCCACATCGGGCTCCCTGCTCGGCGGGAAGCCTGCTTCTCCCTCTCCCACTCCCCCTGCTTGTGTTCCCTTTCTCGCTGTGTCTCTCTCTGTCAAATAAATAAAATCTTAAAAAAAAAAAATACCCCTCAGAAAGTATAAGAAAGAGAGCAAAGAGCAAAGACTGCACATCTTATTGGACCTGCCAAGTGATTTAACACCCAAATAATAGAAGTTCTAAAAGAAAGCAGGGAAAGGAATAATTCAAAAAATTCCCCAGAAAGAAAGAAATAGATTTGTCAGAATGAATGAATCCTTTGAATGCTTAGCACACTGAGTGAATATTGACCCAAACCAAATAATGTCAGTATGCAATTTCAGAAGATGAGGACAAAGAGAAGATTCTAAAATTTTCCAGAGAGAAGAACACAGATTTTATACACATGATCAAGATCCGAAAGCAATAAACATCTCAAGGGCAATATGGAAAAATAGAAGAGAGCAGAACAATGACTTCATAATCCTGTGTGAAAATGATTTTCCATCTAGACATTTTTCAATTAAGTGTGAAGAGAGAATAAGGACATTTTTAATAGACATGCATGATTTCAAAAATTTACCTTCTTTAGAAAGTTACTGGAGGATGCATTTCATTAGTAGGAGGGAGTTTACAAAGAAACAAGTGAGACATAAGACCCATGAATAAACTAATGACAATTTCAAGGAGACAGTTGTTTGGCTGACCAATCAGATTGGAGCAAGATAATATTCTCTGCAGGAAACATTTTCAGAAAATTGAAGAATACCTACTGTTTTTAAGTGAATTTTAAGTGAATTGGGGATTTTTTGTGTGAATTTTTGTACACAACAAACAAAGAAAACCAAACAAACACTAATTCTATAGAAAAGGAAATTTCTTGCCATTTGTAATGATGTGGATGGAACTGGAGGGTATTATGCTAAGCGAAATAAGTCAATCAGAGAAACATGTATCATATGCTCTCACTGATATGAGGAATTCTTAATCTCAGGAAATAAACTGAGGGTTGCTGGAGTGGGGGGTGTGGGAGGGATGGGGTGGCTGGGTGATAGACATTGGGGAGGCTATGTGCTATGGTGAGCGCTGTGAATTGTGCAAGAATGTTGAATCACAGACCTGTACTTCTGAAACAAAAAATACATTATATGTTAAAAAAAAAAAAAAGAAGATAGTAGGAAGGGAAAAATGAAACAGGGGAGATCGAAGGGGGAGATGAACCATGAGAGACTATGGACTCTGAGAAACAAACTGAGGGTTCTAGAGGGGAGGGGGTGGGGGATGGGTTAGCCTGGGGATGGGTATTAAAGAGAGCACGTTCTGCATGGAGCACTGGGTGTTATACGCAAACAACGAATCATGGAACACTACATCAAAAACTAATGATGTAATGTACGGTGATTAACATAACATAAAATAAAATTTAAGAAAGAAAAGAAAAAGTTGTGGATGAAGGAAAAAACAACCCATATACTACCAGGCCCATCTGTGAGTAGCATTTATAGACCTCTAACACCTAAGATGGAGTAATCTGGAGTATGGATGGTATCATAGACTGGTCGGTGGATGTTCAGATGTTTGAGGTCAGTTCTCAAGTGATTTTGACCATAGAATTTCAAAAGTTTATGAGCTGATCAGATGGACTGAAAAAAATACGGTTACAATATTTTGCTGCATCTCAACAAGGAGCTCACCTTGCTGCTTGCTTTGACAAATAAAATGTGGTAAAAGTGATATTTTACAGGTTCTTGAAACTAGGACTCAAAAAGCCTTGCAGTTGTCACCTTCACCTCATTGGAACCCGGACACCATCACGCTATGAAGAAGCTCACCCAAGCCTCCTGGAGGAAAAGAGTACATTGAGAGAAAAACCCTGCCATTCCAGCTGCCCCAGGTGAGCACACCCCCAACCAATACACCAACTGAATGCAGAAGCCCCGTGAGAAAGCTCAAGTGAGATCAGAATCATGAAAAACAATAAACAATTGCTGTTACAAGCTACTAAATTTTCAGCCACATTGCTATGCAGCAACAGATAATCAGGAGAGTATACAGTATTTATTTGCTATTTCTGCTAAGACCTCTTCCCTTTCTGGCCCAATGTTAATCAACCTTACCATAAATATTTCTAAATGTTGCTTTTCCTAAGACACTAAGTATTTCCATGTTTCAAACTTGTTTTCAAACTTGTTTACTTTCCTCTCTCTTTCTAACATAAACTTAGGACCCATGATGTGATCCTGCTTATTTGTACATAAGATCTTGCCTCTGTCTTCATTTCTGCATCGCTTGACTTTGCAATCCTCCAGTTGTTACATTTACCTCATGACTCTTAGTCTTGAAGACACTGTTCCCCCTCTCGCTGGAATAATCTCCCCTCCTAATCAGCCTGGCAGACACTTACATAGACATACGGTAATATTGTTATTTCCCTGTAAAGTTTAAAATCTGCAATATGGGATCTCCGGTGACCAGATCTTACTTGTTTTTACTCAGCAGACTCAAATCTCCTTCACTTCATCTCCCAGCAGAATCTGGGCTTCTGATGCCGTGGTTCCGCACTAATTGGCAAAGCCTCCGCTTTCTCCTGAGCACAAGCACAGTTTACTCTCACAGCTTTTTGTTGTATTAATTTTGAGGCATGTGAAACCAGTTGCTTGGGAAGGTTTTCACCTGCTGTATTTGGGCTCCATATTTGTTCAGCCGCAAAATCACCTTCAGCAAATTCCTGAGCTGACACTGCTGTTGACATATTGAGGCTTGTGTCTCAGGGTGCATGCAGTAAAGACCAGGGCCTCTGCCACGTGCTCCCCAAGACATTGTCTTCCTGAAACTTTTGAAAATTCTAGATCAATCTTGTGCAGATGTGTTACAGAGCTGTTGTAGTCTTTCTTCACTACCTTTTGGAATTCCCTTATTCCTTTTAGAAAAGTTCAGTTCAGCTTTAACTGATTTGCCTGATTCTTTTTTTTAAATTTTATTTTATTAAGTTCTGTTAATCACCATACATAACCTCATTAGTTTTTGATGTAGTATTCCATGATTCATTGTTTGCATATAACACCCAGTGCTCCATTCAGTACGTGCCCTCTTTAATACCCATCACCAGGCTAACCCATCCCCCCACTCCCCTCCCCTCTAGAACCCTCAGTTTTTTTCTCAGAGCCCATAGTCTTTCATGATTCGTCTCCCCCTCTGATTCCTCCCTTTCATTTTTCCCTTCCTACTATCTTTTTTTTTTTTTTTAGCATATAATGTATTATTTGTTTCAGAGGTACAGGTCTGCGATTCAGCAGTCTTACACAATTCACAGCACTCACCATAGCACATAACCTCCCCAATGTCTATCACCCAGCCACCCCATCCCTCCCACCCCCCCACCACTCCAGCAACCCTCAGATTGTTTCCTGAGATTAAGAATTCCTCATATCAGTGAGGTGATATGATACATGTCTTTCTCTGATTGACTTATTTAGCTCAGCATAACACCCTCCAGTTCCATCCACATCATTGCAAATGGCAAGATGCCATTCCTTTTGATGGCTGCATAATATTCCATTGTATATATATACCACATCTTCTTTATCCATTCATCTGTTGATGGACATCTTGGCTCTCTCCATAGTTTGGCTATTGTGGACATTGCTGCTATAAACATCAGGGTGCATGTACCCCTTCAGATCCCTACATTTGTATCTTTGGGGTTAATACCCAGTAGTGCAATTGCTGGTCATATGGTAGCTTTATTTTCAACTTTTTGAGGAACCTCCATACTCTTTTCCAGAGTGGCTGCACCAGCTTGCATTCCCTGATTCTTACATTACTTCCTTTCCTAGGTAGGTAGAATTAGCAATATTTGCTGGATTTGAATGTGTTCTTTCCTTTCTCTTCTTTGTTTTTTGGCTCAGACTTTATTTTTCTTACATATTCTTCTAGATTTTGCCTTATTGGCATCTGCCATAGAAATAGTTTATGGGGCCACTTAAAAACTTTCAATATTCAAGCAAATTGTGTCCCTCTTTTTTTTTAAATTTTTTATTGTTATGTTAATCACCATACATTACATCATTAGTTTTTGATGTAGTGTTCCATGATTCATTGTTTGTGCATAACACCCAGTGCTCCATGCAGAATGTGCCCTCCTCAATACCCATCACCAGGCTAACCCATCCTCCCACCCCCCTCCCCTCTAGAACCCTCAGTTTGTTTTTCAGAGTCCATCATCTCTCATGGTTTGTCTCCCCCTCCAATTTGTCCCCCTTCGATCTTCCCCTCCTGCTATCTTCTTCTTTTTTTTCTTAACATATATTGCATTATTTGTTTCAGAGGTACAGATCTGTGATTCAACAGTCTTGCACAATTCACAGCGCTCACCATAGCACATACCCTCCCCAATGTCTATCACCCAGCCACCCCATCCCTCCCACCCCCCCCACTCCAGCAACCCTCAGTTTGTTTCCTGAGATTAAGAAATCCTCATATCAGTGAGGTGATATGATACATGTCTTTCTCTGATTGACTTATTTAGCTCAGCATAACACCCTCCAGTTCCAACCACGTCATTGCAAAGGGCAAGATCTCATTCCTTTTGATGGCTGCATAATATTCCATTGTATATATATACCACATCTTCTTTATCCATTCATCTGTTGATGGACATCTTGGCTCTCTCCACAGTTTGGCTATTGTGGACATTGCTGCTATAAACATTGGGGTGCACGTACCCCTTCAGATCCCTACCTTTGAATCTTTGGGGTAAATACCCAGTAGTGAACTGCGGGATCATATGGTAGCTCTATTTTCAACTTTTTGAGATGACATGATACTTTATGTGGAAAACCCAAAAGACTCCACCTCAAAGCTGCTAGAACTCATACAGGAATTCAGTAAAGTGACAGGATATAAAATCAATGCACAGAAATCAGTGGCATTCCTATACACCAACAACAAGACAGAAGAAAGAGAAATTAAGGAGTTGATCCCATTTACAATTGCACGCAAAACCATAAGATACCTAGGAATAAATCTAACCAAAGAGGCAAAGAATCTGTACTCAAAAAACTATAAAATACTCATGAAAGAAATTGAGGAAGACACAAAGAAAAGGAAAAACGTTCCATGCTTATGGACTGGGAGAACAAATATTGTGAAGATGTCAATGCTACCTAGAGCAATCTACACATTCAATGCAATCCCCATCAAAATACCATCCACTTTTTTCAAAGAAATGGAACAAATCATCCTAAAATTTGTATGGAACCAGAAAAGACCCTGAATAGCCAGAGGAATGTTGAAAAAGAAAAGCAAAGCTCGTGGCATCACAATTCCAGACTTCCAGGTCTATTACAAAGCTGTCATCATTAAGACAGTATGGTACTAGCACAAAAACAGACACATAGAGCAATGGAAAAGAATAGAGAGTCCAGAAATGGACCCTCAACTCTATGGTCAACTAATCTTTGACAAAGCAAGAAAGAATGTCCAATGGAAAAAAGACAGTCTCTTCAACAAATGGTGTTGGGAAAATTGGACAGCCATATGCAGAAGAATGAAACTGGACCATTTCCTTACACCACACACAAAAATAGTCTCAAAATGGTTGAAAGACCTCAATGTGAGACAGGAGTCCATCAAAATCCTAAAGGAGAACACAGGCAGCAACCTCTTCGACCTCAGCTGCAGCAACTTCTTCCTAGAAACATCACCAAAGGCAAGGGAAGCAAGGGCAAAAATGAACTATTGGGACTTCATCAAGATAAAAAGCTTTTGCACAGCAAAAGAAACAGTCAACAAAACCAAAAGACAACTGACAGAATGGGAGAAGATATTTGCAAATGACATATCAGATAAAGGGCTAGTATCCAAAATTTATCAAGAACTTATCAAACTCAACACCCAAAGAACAAATGATCCAATCAAGAAATGAGCAGAAGACATGAACAGACATTTTTCCAAAGAAGACATCCAAATGGCCAAGAGACACATGAAAAAGTGCTCAACATCGCTCGGCATCAGGGAAATCCAAATCAAACCCTCAATGAGATACCATCTCACACCAGTCAGAATGGCTAAAATTAACAAGTCAGGAAACAACAGATGTTGGCAGGGATGCGGAGAAAGGGGAACCCTCCTACACTGTTGGTGGGAATGCAAGCTGGTGCAACCACTCTGGATAACAGTATGGAGGTTCCTCAAAAAATTGTGTACCTCTTTATTCCTTCCAAGTCAGATCATCTTGCCCAGGAGATATTCTTCCATCAGGCAAATTCAGATCAGGCATGGACTCGATGATGGTTCTGCCCAGTTTTCAGTAGTATGTCTCATCTTGTCTGTGCCTTCAAAGCACAGATTCAAAATGTCAAGAGTTCCTGGAGCATATTCCTTCAAGACACAGGCAGTATTTGCAAACCTGTTGACAATTACTGTCACCCTGAACATTCACCAGATAATTCTTGAGTTCTATATTGATCTTACTGGGTTTTTTCCAATATGTACAAATTTTCTATATTAAAACTATTTGATATAGCTGTCCTAGTCTTCAAGGGGGCTTTCCAAGTGTGCTGACTTTGACTCTGCAGCAGTTTTAATTGAACTGTGTGGTTCAAGGTCAGTAATTTCTCAAGACTTATTCTTTTTTTTTTTTAAAGATTTTTTATTTATTCATTTGACAGAGATAGATACAGCGAGAGAGGGAACACAAGCAGGGGGAGTGGGAGAGGGAGAAGCAGGCCTCCTGCAGAGCAGTTTCATTCTTCTGCATGTGGCTGACCAATTTTCCCAACACCATTTGTTGAAGAGATTGTCTCAAGGTGCCCCTCAAGACTTATTCTTTAGGAGGCAGTCATTTTAACCTGCTCTTTAAGATCTTGCATCTCTTCCTCTATTAGAAGTTATTGGACCCTAGTTATCCCTTGTGAATTACTGAAATGATTCCTCTAGTTTATATATTCTCTCTAAAAGAAATGAGATCTGGAAACATTTCCTTTTCTTTTTTTAAAGACTTTTTAAAAAAAAGATTTATATATTTATTTTAGATGGGGGTGGGGGGAGGGGCAGAGGGAGAGAGAGAATCCTGAAGCAGACTCCCAACTGAGCACAGAGCCCGATTTAGGGCTCGATCTCATGACCCTGAGATCATGACCTGAGCTGAATCAAGAGTCAGCCACCTAACCTACTGAGCCACCAGGCACCCCATCCTTTTCTTTTTTTGTATCTGTTTATTATGACCTTGAAGATCTAATGTCATTTTCCCCTTCATATCCCTCTGGAATATCTTCTATGGTCTCAACATTAAAGAATGCTTTCTCTTCCTCAAGTTTAATTATTTGCCTTCCTTGCTTTATATTTATTCTTCTCTTGCTTCTTTCTGAGTATATGTCTGAAGCCTAATTTTTTAAACCAATTCTTGGGCACTGTGATTCCAGGAAACATGTTGTTGCAGGTACAGACCTGTACTTTGCAAAAGGTTCATTGGGTTCTTTCTCTGTCTCCAGCAAAGAAGAAGGGATATCCTCTTTATGGGAAGGAATGACGTAATTTTATTTTTTTCATGAATCATGAAAACTAAAATTGACCACACTAATATGAATAAAATCCCACTTTGGGCCTCTATAATGTGGAGGTCAGAACAGTCGGAACTTGTGTAATGAACAAAACCACAGCCATCGTGAGCCCCTGCGGTGACGGTGGTGGAGGGTATGCACGTGCAAACATGTGGACAAGGAATATGAACAAAAGATGTTAGCTCTTACTTTACCAAGAATGAAGTTTAAGACAACACAAAGAAGGATGAGATTTCAGGCAGCTGATACGGCACCGTCTGTTCGGGCCGGGCACTAATAATTTAAAGTCTGAAATTCACTAGCAGAGTCCACTTGGAACTGGGCAGCATGTGCTGTGTGAAGTCCCACCTGACAGCCTGGCTGAAAAACAGCACAAACAGCCAACATTTCTCTCCCTATTAATGTTCAAAGGAACGAATCCACATTCTGTCTCTTGCAGTGCCAAGTCAAAATAGAGTTTATAGTCAAGCTACAGCGGCTTGTCTTCCAGAGTCTATGCAGCAGACATCTGCCAAGGCCATTATGGCCCATTTTTGCTGAGATACAGTCAGCTGCCTGAGGATAAAGCCACCTTCCACTGTGATGACCTGTCAAGGTCAAAATAACCATGTAGCCTGCACACAAAAAATCCCAAGTCTTACAGCCACTCACCTAAATCATGCCAGTTTAGTCAGCTCCACAACCTTAAAAGCATGTCATATAGTACAGTTTTGACTACCATCTGAGTTAAAAAAGAAAAAAAAAAACAGTTGGTTCAGTAAATCACCATCCAAATCTTAAGTCCTGGTTATATTACCAGAAGGCTAAGAGCAGAGCACAATATATTTGCTAACGGCAAGAGATTGCAAAGGAAATCCAGAGAGGCCGGACCACGCATGCTTGGTTCCTTCCCTCAGCGTCTCTAAAGAGCTAAGGCATTCCTCCCTCACAAGAGGCCTAGAATTTTATTTGAGGGCCATCATACTACGTCATTAGTTCTTAATTGGGAGCCATTTTGTCCCAGTGGCAATGGCTGGAGAAATTTTTGGTCATCAAAATTCGGGGGTGGTGTTACCAGCATCTAGTGGACAAAGGTCAGGGATGCTGTTAAAGAGCCTATGATGAATAAGAACGCTCCCACAACAGAGACTTCTTGGGCTCAAGATGATAGTAGTGCAAGGCTGAGAAAAACTGCTCCATGCAGAAGTATGAAAGCTGGGAAATAATAATTCTTCCTCACACTTAGATTTACTGCCTCACTAAAATTCCACATGAGGGAGGTAGACCAGGACAGCAGAGTGCTGGTAGAAAGGGGGAAGATACCAGAGAATAAAATGATAAATGACCTTTTCAAAATTATGTGCCTCTATATGTGCTTGTATTTGGAATTGTTAACTGTCTACGTGGCAGTATTTTAGGTGACTTCATTGTAATGTTTCCTTTTTTATTTATATTTAAATGTTTCTACAATGGATAATTAGTATTTTTGTGGTGCTACATTTTAAGAAGCAAATCACTGCCTTTACTTAAGACATCCGGTCTGAGGCCAAGTCAGGGGAAAAAGAAGATATCCTATGACATGATCCTGAGCTTCCTAGACACACCAGGGAGCCTGTGTCCCCAGTTGCAATATTGCAAAGAAGTATGTTCAGATTCTGACAGTCCTGCTGGGAATAAAGAAGAACTTATGACAATTATTATTACTTATCTTTCAAGTGGCAACAGAACTCTCACTGCTCTGCGGAATATAAAGGAACAGATGACTAGGCAAATTCTTCATCACAAGTTCCCCGACGCCTGCATTCTCCTCTTTTGTGTTGCATAAAGGGGGAGACAGAGTTGCTTGACTCTTAACATATTATTAACTCTAAATCACATCTGAAATGGGAGCCCTGTGAGGAGGATTTAGATAACAACGCATCAAAGAAAAAAAACACAGTCTAAAAATATTTGGTTTAAAATCTCATTTACAATGTGCCAAGTATTATTTTCCTTGACATGCTCTCTTGCCTGCCTTTGCAAAACCATAATCGCAATAATTTCCCAATCATATTCAGTGGGGAAGAAGGTGGGGATTTCGGGACCCAGCCGGCACATTTATAGAAACTGACGAAAGTCCAGTTCAGAGAACTCTGGAATCATACAATTCTAGAGTGAAAAGGCAGTTGTGATCATCCAAATTAACTTCCTTATTTTCAGAAACATGGAAACTGAAACTCAAAAATGGAGGTATATCTTGCTGAAGGTCACATAGTATGTTAATAGAAAAGCTACATGTCTTAACTCTTGTACCAGTCCTGTCTCTACTCTGTGACACTTTCTCATCTATTGTATTGTCCTTCCATCAAATATTCATTGAACATCCATTATATGTCTTCATTTACATTCATTCAAAAATGAAGCACAGAACTCTTACAGAGCTAACAGTTGGGGAAGAGGAAGGTCTTGTATATCAGTAATTATAAGAACAGAAGGTAAGTGATACGCGCCCTAAAAGAGATACAGGCACCAAAAGAGAAAATAAGACAAATGAAATTCAAACTTCTCTAGAAATGAGACAGGTTACGTAAACAAGTGAAAGACGCTGTGTGTGATTAAAGGGATTAGTGAGGATCGGGGCAAACAGAGAATCCAGAGCGTTTACACTGTCAGCTCTAGCTAATTACCACCAAGAAGGAATGCAGGCTCATTTTTTTCCCCCCAAGAGACACTAAGCATCTCAATTTTTATGTAAAATGGTCATGTTTTTAAATGATGTCAACGAAATAAAATTGTTTTAAAATCACGAATTTTGTACGTGGAAAGGGAGGAATGATCAGGAGAAGAGAGAAAAGGGATAGACCCACCGGAAAGGAGCTGACAGGTTTGGGGACGAGATGGCCATTAGACAGAATGCCAAATATTAGGCAGGTCGGCAGCTGACCTCGCGCAGTAATCTCTCTCCTTAGGATCCTGTCGTGTTCTATATTGATTTCTTCGGTTTTGTTTTAGAGTAAGGTAATTCTTGAACAAGCTATTTTATATATGTTTTCATTATCTCAATAATAACTGGCACATTTTCTGACTCTAACAGCCTTCATAGGTACCCTGGGTCTTACCATTTGCCTTCTTCTTACAGATTGAGATGTGAAACATCTTTGCCGCTCTGTGCTACCCCCTTGAACCTTAGGTGGGCAGTGAATCTCTTTTGTGACAAGTCCATATTGAAACTGAAGAACAGATGGGAGTTGGTTAGAAATCATAAAGAACAGAGAGAAGCCAGCCGTGAATTATGATTGCCAAGAAATCCTCCAAAGTTATTCTGTATTAAGTAGCATGGAATATACTGGAAAACCCAGAATACTGAAAGGATAATGGAGTTCATTGTTTTTGCCTTTTTGCCAAAGAGTCGTAAAAGCTTTTTGATAGATTTTAAGCACCTGCTTTCCATCTCCTGAGACAGAGTGCATGATGATTTCCTTTCAAACCTGGACTGGTCAGGATACAGGGTGGGACGTGGTTGGTCCCCAGGTCTTTCTCCCTCCCACAACAGGAGGAGCTGTTCCACTAAAATGTGAAGTCTTGTGCAGTAATGGCACAGCAGAGGAGACGGAGATTCTGTCCTTTAGGGTGCTTACAAAATACAACACGTGAAGGCATGAATGCTATTTCAGCCACATATTGGTATAACAAGAGAGAGAAATTGTGCTGCTCTTAAATCAGATCAAGGAAAACACAGAGACACTAGACTTTATTCATTATGGGTGATATTCTCATTTCCATAGTTGTTCTCTTTGTCAATGGAGAAGCCATACAACCACTGGGATAAAATATTTATTGAGTACTTACTGTGTGCACGGCATTGTCTTCTTGCTGAGATTTGTCAGATGAACAACGTAGTTCTTGACATATACCATGCTCGACTTGGCCTTGGAAAGGCCATTTCTTCTTTCTGAAATGCAATTCCCTTCTATTCATTCTTCAGATTTCAGCTTAAAGAATCTCCTGTTCAGGAAGCCTTCCTGACCCTGCAATGCTGGATGAAGAACTCTTCCTTGTGCACTATCCTAAAGGCCTGTGCACATCTCTATCGTAGCACTGACTTCCTGTTTCCTCCTCTATACTGTAACAGAAGGTAGAGTTTTATTCAACCTTACAGCCTCAGTGTCTCTCATGGTGCTTAGGATACTGCACACACTCAGTGAATGTTTATGGCATGAATGAAGAAATGAGTGAGTGGATGAATGAAGAAATGAATCATTGGATGGATGAATGCCTGGATGGATGAAATATGTCAGGAATATAGAGGGAGTGACTTACTTCACCTCAAGAAATCAGCAAGGACTTTACAGAAAGATAGAAATACTTGTTGGGACTTTTTAAAAAAGATTTTATTTGTTCATTTGAGAGAGAGAGAGAGCATGAGCCGGGGGAATAGGCAGAAGGAGAGGGAGAAGCAGACTCCCGGCTGAGCAGGGAGCCCGATGCGGAACTCAAACCCAGGACCCAGAGATCATGACCTGAGCTGAAGGCAGACTCTTAACCATCTGAGCCACCCAGATGCTCCTTGTTGGGACTTTAAACATTATTTAATTCATTTAGTGAAGATTTCTTGAGGGTCTACTTAGTGCCATATGCTTTTTAAGGCAGTAGGAATACAGTACAGTACAAAACTGCCAAGTTTTCTGCTCCCATAGTTTACAGAGTAAACTGGAAAGAGAGAGAAAGAAAGAAAGAAAGTGGTAAAGAAAGATAGGAAGAAAGAAAAAGAGAGAAAAAGGAAGGAAGGAAGAAAGAAAGAAGAAAGAGAGAGAAAGAACATTTTAGGTAGTGATGAGTGCTATATGAAAATAAAACAGTATTATATGAAAGGGTGTGAATAAGGGCAAAAATGAGTAAAGATTTTCCACAGCAAAGCTCAACCAAAACTCTAATTTTCTTAACAGATTCTCCTCAATTCTCAAGCTTCCTGCTTATGGGAGGTGTCAAAGCTTGTTCTAAAGGATGATTTCTTTAGTTGGGCTGGACCTTCGGTCCTTCACTGTTTTTTCCTCTTTCCACTCTGAACTTCCTGAAATTTTCTACTTCACTCTCAACAATTTCTCAACCCCTTCTTTCTGCTTATTTAAGCCTACAATCAAACTCTAAATCTCTTGGAAAACCATCTGTATCCTTTTTGCCTCCATAGCCAAATGATCCAAGGAAAATGAAAGGAAATCAATTAGAAGGTGGCATGTTTTGTTTAGGCTTAGAAAGAAAAGAATGGATTGCAGGAGTGGGTGGTTACAGCAGGCACTGAGACAACACTTCCTCCCAGATGGGAGAGTCAACACTGGGAAACTGTCTTGTCTTTGGGCTTTCTGCATAGATATGTCATAAGTCTTTGGCAGCATGATGGGGCGCCCGGGTGGTTCAGTTGTTAAGCATCTGCCTTCGGCTCAGGTCATGATCCCAGGGTCCTGGGATCGAGTCCCGCATCCGGCTCCCTGCTCTGCGGGAAGCCTGCTTCTCCCTCTTCCACGCCCCCCCCCCCACTTGTGTTCCCTCTCTCGCTGTGTCTCTCTCTGTCAAATAAATAAATGAAATCTTTAAAAAAAAAAAAAAAAGTCTTTGGCAGCATGAGATGCATGGCAGTCCAAAATTCTCAGCAGAACTATGTAACTAATAATCAAGGAATTTAGATACTGGTCAACCCAGAATATATATTACAATTAAAAAATATCTAGTGGAAGCATTGACGTGTCAACAGAGTTGTCAAAATTCTCTCTTTGATTGAATGTGAGCATATTCAGTGTAGGCATCTCATGACTCATGCCCACAGGCACTGTGGCTGTGTTCCATAAAAACCCCCAAATTCAACAGAAGAACTACAGATGCTTAATGAGTCAAATTCCACTCAGGCTTACTGCATAGTAAGCTGTGTTCTTCCAATGGTAATGCATGGATGTTAGGCACTGGGACCTAACAACAGGTCATCTTTGTTATCTGAAACATCACTGAGCATGAATGATAATACCCACTATTCTAGCTTCTGCATCACAAAGGCAAAAAAATCCAGTTTGGTGGTAGATTTAAGATGCCTATATTACATACAGCGCTTCTCAGTATTCAGCTATCCCCGCTTTTCAAAAGTTTGTGTTACAACCACTTTGCTATATTAGTCTCTGTTTTCACTAATCAAAGGAAATTTGAAAAGAATTTTCACTTCTAGGAAAAAGGAGAAAAGCGAAAACTAGTGTGGCGTGTTTGCTTTGCTGTGTGCCGTTATGGAGGCAGCGGGGGCCCGAACCGCGAGAGCGGCTCCGCCAGGCTCCTTCTCCGGGACCTGCCCTTCGGCATCGTAGCATCAAGATGCATCTGTGAACATCTGCGCTTTGTCTTCATGCATTTTGTTCATCCATGAGCAAGATGTGTCCTAAGGTACCAGAGGAGCCTAAGAGAGGTTAATTTTGGGGTCTGGGAATGCTTAAAATTTTTCCTATTTAAATTAGTATCATCGCTTCACTTTATGCCATTTCGCCTTATAAAAGCTTTCGTAAGAATGCTTGACTTTTGGATAGCCAGGGGAAACCTGTAACTTGCTGCTTCCAACTTGGACTTTTTAAGCGAACAAATACAAATAGGCACCTTAAGAAAGCTGCCCTGTTCCACTAGAGCCCAATGACAAGTGCATTCTAGTTATTTATTTATTATTTATTTAGAACAGGAGCGGGAGGGGCAGAGGGAGAGAAAATTTCAAGCAGACTCCGCATGGAGCCCAATGCCAGTTTTGATCTCACGACCCTGAGATCACGACCTGAGCCCAAACTGAGTGGTTGCTTAACCTGGAGTACCAGGTGCCCCCAAAAGTGCTTTCTTTTTATTGACTTATTCAACAAATATTAATGAAAACCTACCCTGTAATGTAACATTATGGTAGTTGCTGGGGGTGCAGTGGAGTTTACTTTTTAATTAGGAAAATATTAATCAAATAATTATATAGACAAAAATAAAAATACAAATGATACAATGGTTACAAAGGTAAGACATACGGTGCTTTAAGAACAAGTGATAGGGACCTAGACAGAGTCTGGAGAGTCAAGAAGTCTGCCCTGAGGAAGAAGTAAATGATGTGAGATCTAAGGGAGTTAACTGGGTGAATGGAGGGTAGCCGGGAGCGGGACTGGGGAAGAGAGCTCCAAAGAGAGGAAACTGCATACGAAGTCCCTGCACTGACCTGGGTGGCATCTCAAAAAGGGCCAGTGTGGATGAGAATGATCATTCTGAGATCAGACCGGAGCGGTGGGTTGAGGCCAGACCTTGTAGGGTGCAGTTGGCCACTTTAGATAATTTCGTCTTTATTCTTAGAACAATAGGAATCTCTTAAAGAATTTGAAGCAGAAGCATGGTCAGGCATTCAAATAAATTTTTTGTTAAGTATGCCTCATCCTACATTTTAATAAAAATGAATAAAATCTTGTTTTGCTGTGCTTTAAGGGTGGTAAACAACCTTTCCCACTGAGACCATTTCCTTGTTGTGAACAGGTTTACTTCGTTTCGGATCAGCAGGGAGCACCTCACTCAAAGGAGATAAAGACCTGCTGTACCTCAAAGATGTGAATATATTTTGAAAAGTAAAAAAAAAAAAAAAAAGTTCTAGAATGCATTTATAAGGAACGACATAACTTACAAAAACATTATATAATCAATGATGTAATGGCTTACATAACTTTGGGCCTAACCAATCAGAATGAGATTGATACCATTGCAAACCAATAGAATGTGAGGCACTTCCAGAGTTCCAGAGTGCCGATTTCCCCAATTAGCATACCGCCTACTGGGCCGACCGTTAGACACATTGACCCATGTATCCTAGAGAGTGTGCAGAGCTGGCTGCAAACTGTTACATGCAGTTAGGTACCCCCTACCCTTGGCAAAAACATCTGCAAATGAGACCCTGAGATAAACCTGCTGGCAAGGAGCAAAGGCTAAGCTGGTGAGAAAGACATGTGCCCTCCAGCCACACCCCACCTTGCTTACTTGTAGATAAGTTTCAGCTTCTAGAGCTTCAGGTTCTAGAGGAAATAAAAAAGTAAAAGCTTTTTAAGCTAAGTGTTTATGTATAATTTATCTTGGTATCGAAAACCACAAATGCCAAACCTGGGTCCTTGTTTTGACCTTAGCTGTATTTCCATAGACCGAAAAAGGCATGCCTTTTGAAAACCTTTTATTACACCAGATGGAGAACTGCCCCTCTGGACACATTTAGCTTTTTTGTTTTGTTTTGTTTCCTTCATCTGCCTGATCTACAAATGTTAGTGTGACTGAGGCATCAGCTTTTGGATGTCTTCTCTTATTCTCCTAGTGAACTCATTCCATCTCATGGCTTTAAATACACTGGTCAAATGTTGAAGGCTCTCAAATTTATATCTCTAGCCAAGATTTTTCCCTCTGAACTATAAACTCATAAATCCAGCTGTCTGATCAACCACTCTGCTTAGATGTTTAATAAGCATCTCAAACTGCACATGGGAAAAACTGGATTTTTTTGATCTCCCCCCCTCAGTAATGACAATTCATTATTACAGTTGCTCAAGCCAAAAACCTTTGACTCTTTTTATTTCATAAACTATTATGATTTATTAAAACATTCTGGCTCTATATTCTAAATATATCAAAAGCCAAATAACCTCTTACCACTTAACTAGTCTCCCCACTTGTGCCTTGCCCCTTTCGGTCTGTTCTCAACACAGTAGTCAGATCTTGATGAAACATATCTGATCATGTTATTCCTCCATTCAAATATTTCAGTGGTTTCTCATCTAATTTAGTACAAAAACTGAATTCCTTAAAGTGAGCTACAAAGCTGTAGAAGAAGAGATTCCATATCGCTTCTTTAATCACACCTCTACTATTCCTTCCTGGTTCATTCTGCTCTAGCCCATGGGCCTCTTTGCTGTTTCTTGAACACATTAGTTCACTCTCACCTCAGGACTTGAATTTGCCCTTTCTGTACCTGGAATACTCTTCCTCCAAATACCCATATGGTTCACACCTTCACTTCTTCTAGGTCTTCATTCACATATCACCTTCTCAGAACCCAAAACTGTTTTCTTGACTGTCCCTTATCCTTGCACACTTCTTACACATCCTCCCCTGCTTATCTGTCTCCTGTAGTTATTATCATCCAACATAATCTATGTTTTACTTATTTATCTTATTTACTATCTGTTTCTACCAGCAGAATATCAATTCCTGAAGGGCATGGATTTTTGTCTATTTTATGTGCTCTTATTATCTCC
Source organism: Mirounga leonina (assembly GCF_011800145.1). Classification (NCBI taxonomy): domain Eukaryota; kingdom Metazoa; phylum Chordata; class Mammalia; order Carnivora; family Phocidae; genus Mirounga; species Mirounga leonina. The sequence continues at coordinate 2,289,399 of NW_023270314.1, read as the reverse complement.
ACGGCCTAGAAAATTTCCTGACCCTTAGTTGCATTCAAAATATATGAGTCGAATATAAGAATTCATGTTCATAGCACAGTGAGAAAAATGTAGTGAATGCATCCAGTAAAGACTAGGCAGCAGGGGGAAGTACTTAATTAGATGAGCAAACAGTGTCATAAATAAATATTTTTTTTAACTGAGGTAAAAATGACCCCCCAAATAGTAAAATTTGGCAATTTGATACATTTGAAAAGTACACCATGGTGATTTGATATATGCAGACATTGTGAAATCTTAAGAGCATAGTGATGAATGAATAAAAATAAGATACAGAGTATAATCTTTCACATGGTAACATTTATACAGTTTAAAACCCCATTATGCTGAAATAACATCATATTTCTTGCAAGTATATCTGCCTATAGGAATATGCAGAATGAGAGAAGTAAATAATGGTGATGGGGGTAGAGGGAGAAAATAGTAACAGATAAAACAAGAGAGGAATGTTGTATGGACTGGTGATGATACTGTGCCATGAGGTGAAAACTATGAGTCACTCGGCTTTTGACACCCAGGGCCCCCCAAATAACCACACATGCAAATGGGAATCGCTCCTGACACAGTGTGGAGAATGGCTTGCAGGAGGCAAGAGTCCATGTAGGATGACCAGATATCAATGCAATTGTCCAGTGAGATATGGTGGTAGGTTGAACTAGCATGGCAAGAGATGGAGATAAATGTATGCATTTGAAAGGTACCGGAGAGGTAAAAATCTATAGGATCTGATGCTGAATTGGCTCTTGGGTGAGGGGAAAGATAGGGAGATTTCAAAGACAATTCCTAAGTTTCTGGTTCTGATTTTATCATTTACTGGGAAAGAGAATATTGGCATAGGAATTTCCTCATCATTTTTGGTTCGGTCGTATATTTATAATTTTGACCATCTATATGAAACACAATCAGGTAGTAGTGTTCATGAAGCTAATACCACAATATTTTTCATTTGATAGATGCTTGAATTATGCTTTATGGGAGTCATGCTTCATATCTCCTGATTCATTCATTTCTTCAGATAATAAGATGAATTAAATTGAGTCCAGTAGTACTTTAGATTATGGGAATTTACTAGATTAAAAAAATAATCTTTAAAGCTTCAGGATTCAGGGCTTTGTACTTTGCAAAGCATTACTTAAACAAATTGAGGGAATGACAAATGAAGAGCATAGAGTCTGATAACATAAAATAAAAACCCATAGCAATTATTTGCAACTGGCTGAGGTCAATTTAGTTGAAGCATCTTGCAAGAGATAAACACGTGCACAAGTTTAAAATGAAATTTAAAAGTGAATATCTCCGAGTATTGGAATTAATCATTCTCATTCCTGTCTTCCTATTGTGCTCTGTACCTTTATGATAGCACTTATCACATTCTGTGCTGAATTATAATTACTAGTGGTACATGTCCTGGGTTTTCTACTCTTACTGGGCAAAGACGATGTCTCATCTGGTATTCTACTCAGTGCTCACACTGCATAATGCACTGCATAATAATGCATAATGGCCACTCATTATATGTTTGTTGAATTTAGTTAATCTTTTATTTTATTTTTTAAAGATTTTATTTGCTTATTTTAGATAGAGAGAAAGAGCATGAGCTGGGGGAGAGGCATAGAGAGAATCCCAAGCAGACTCCACGCTGAACATGGAGCCTGATGTGGGGCTCAATTTCACAACCCTGAGATCATGACCTGAACTGAGGTCAGGAGTCGGATGCCTAACCGACTGAGCCACCCAGGTGCCCTGAATTTAGTTATCTTTTAAATCTAAGTTAAATTTAAATTTATCTTTTATATTAATTATTATGTTATTGATTTTAACATTTTTTAATAGTTGAAAGAAGATCCAAACCAGTTTTCCTAAGAAAATGACTTACAAGTGTGAGTTTATATTTGACAAACTCAACTGCTGGACCCAGAAACATGTGAGGTTTATACTTACTACCTTCTGAAGCTCCATTCAAGGAATTTGCCATTTTCCTGCCTTTCTGATTCTTGTTCCCTATTCTTCTTGTTGTTATTGTTTTGACCCAATTACATATGAAGAGGTAGTGATGTGACTATTGTGTCTCAGCATCTACTGTGGATACCTGAAAAGCAAATCTTAGGCAAGAAATGATACAAGTCTGGGTTAACAGAAGCTTCAATTTTGTTACTCATATAAAAGAGGAAAACAGGTAAATTTGTATGTGAATTTGTCAGTGATCAGCCCAATAAATCTTCAATTTACCTTAAATCCTCTCTGTGCACTACTTTTCTCCCTCACATCATTCAACAAATATTTATTGAGTGTTTTAAGTAGTTGGGACACATCAATGAATAAAACAGACCGAAATCCCTGCCCTTGTGGAGCTTATGCTCTAGTAGAGGGAAATAGACAAAATAAAATAAACAGTACCGAAAAATGGACAGAGTGAGAAGAGAGAGGATATATAGATATATATGTTGGGTGGTGGTAAGTACTAAGGAAAAAGAGTAGATAGAACAGGGTAAGATGGGTTCAGAGCATGGGGGGTGTGAACGGGCAATTTGCATTAGGAACTAGAGAGGTTAAGATAGGTCATGCTGTGAAATTAAGACTCGAACAAAGCTTTAAAGAATCTGCAGGAATTAGTCAAGCAGTTGTGTGGAGGAGAGTATGCTGGGATGAGAGAAGAGCTAGCGCAAAGCCTGGTGTTTTAGAGGAACAACATCGAGGACAGTGTGATCGATAGGAGTGGGCTAATGGAGCCTTGCAGACATTGTAAGAAACTTGGGTTTTACTCTAGGTGAAGAGTCATCACAGGGCTGTGAGCGGAGGAGTTACACAATCTGACTTGTCATTTTAAAGGATCTGGCTACTGTGTTGAAAAGAGACTGGGGGTGGGGAAGTTACTACAACCATTTAGGTGAGAGATGGTGGCCCAAATCAGAATGATGGTAACGTGAGTAGTTTCCACTACAGTGGTCAGCTGCTGGATATATTTTTGAAAGTGGAGTCATCCGAATTTCCTAACATACTGGATGTGGGTTGTGAGAGAAATAGCGGATTTGGGGGTCACTCTGAACAACCGGCAGGGGAGAGCTGCCATAAATTAAGATGGGGGGCCTGAATGTGGGGGTGGGGTGCTCAGGAGTTCCGTTGGGGCTGGGCTGAGCTTGAGATGTCTGTTAGTCATCTGAGATCCTCCCTTCATACTTCTTAGTTGAGAAAGAGCTTGGGGACTCTGATAAATACAATATTTGTTGGTCTAGTCAATACTGTTTCTTTACAAATTGAGGGGTTCATTTGTCAAAAAGATTGGATGACGCATACAGAGTTCTACAGATGGAATTGTTGTCATGAACAGTTGTTCTGGTAAACTGCCATCTAGGCATTAAATCAGAGCCAAGCTCAGAATGCTCTGGCCTATTTAAGGGAAAACCGGCCAGGGGTAATGATTTCAGTCACTGGAGAAAGGGCTTATAAAAAAGAACTCCCTTGTAATGAAGACATAGAACTAACACTCATTACGAGTTTGCAACATGCCAGACACACTGTCCCATGATCTCCCTTAAGGCTTAAACAGCTCCATGAGCTAGATTCTATGACTACTCTCTCTGTTTTACAAAAGAGGAAAAGAAATCACACAGAAGTTAAGGAATTTGCTAGTATGGGCAGAGCTGGGATTTAAACCCAGCCTTCTGAGTCTAAAGTTTTGTGCCATTACCTTCTTCCCTCAGCTTTAAGTATTTGAGCCCTATAAAACTTCAGTTGGTGCTCAGAAGGGTAATTTGGGAAGCTGGTTACTATGTCTTTTATAGCAATTGAGGTTGTGACAACAGGTGTTGAGCAATCACATATATACTGGCATACAGGGAAGATGGTGGGGGTGGGGTGGGTGGGGGGGTTGGGGGCGGGTACAGAATGAAAAGGAGTTAAGGAACTGGGAAGGGAAGATTAGGACTGCCAGGTTTCAAAGTCAAATTTTAGAACTTAATTCTAAGACTGATTATTTTTTGGAGAAGTCCTGTCTAAAATAAAAACCCGGGGCGGTGGTTTTTAAACATGAAGTGATTAAATTAAAGGCATACAGGAGGTGGATCTCTCAAATTATTCAAGAATAATTTGTGTAAACTTGCCTATAAACAAGAATTTTTACCATGATTTTATTGATTGCATAGTTGATGGCCTGGAATTTAATTTAAAATGTGCCATTGACTAAACCAAACTCTTGGTACTTACACACTAAGTGAAATTGTGGCTTTGCTTGTAGTTTTTCAGCTAGATTTTCTATGACTCAAGAGAACTCCTAGGGAAGTCTGTGTCTGCAGCTTAACTATGGTGATATCACAATGTCCCCTTTTTTAGACATGTGAAGTCACTTCAGGAAGTAAGCGGGGTACATATGTACCCCCTTCCTTTCTTTAGTACTTGCTCACTTTCGGAGAGAGGAGACACTGCTTCCTCAACTCAAACCAGCAAAATGATGATTGATGAAACCCTTTAAAAGATACTGAGATGAAAAATGGCTGAGATGGTTTGTCTTAGCTACACCTTCTGGCATCCTTTATTTTCAAAACAAGAGAACCAGTGTGTTCATCAATACACTTTATTTCTTTGGCTTTGTTTGCATTTCCTTTGCTGTAAGGATTTGACATTTTCACGTCTTCGTGATCGAGGAGCTGTTCTTTCAAGGCCTTTGTCTGCCCCCTGGTGGTCAGATAGAAAATTGCACTTGCGAGCAGTAGACAGCCATTTGTATATTTCTAGGCCACGTGAAAAAATTGTACTTCAAATTTGCATTGGGAAGTTCATTGTCTCTTATTTTAGCAACAGATGGATGCTGCATTAGGTTACATCACTGTTTTCTTAATTTCACTGAAGGTTTTAAATGATATAATGTATATCCTAACATGTCTACAAATTTCTATTTGCTTCATTTCAAGTGTACAGAGCTATAGTCTGGGGAGGTCAGTTGTTAGGAAACAAAAAAGGAGAGAAGCAAGATTTAAGAGTCATTCCTGGAAGAGAGAGGAAGACTGGTGTTTCATGAGATGCTTCCCAATTGCTGGAGTGGTAAGACCAAGGCTTTCCTCTGGTTCCTTTTCTTTTTCTTTAACACACACACACACACACACACACACGCTGAATGGTGATTCAGTTTCCTCTAAGAATAAAGTATGGGTAATGGCTTTATGTTTAAATTAATTCCAACTTCTTCATTCAATCCCCAGGGTGAATTGCTGTCTCTTTCTCTAAGGGGAAAGAGACTTGCTTCTATACTTCGAATTTGCTACTCTTCAAGTCTTTACCATCACCATCACGGAAAAGACAAAACAAAATCCTAACAACCTTAGAACCTCAATTTCATCTAGGGCCCCCTCCCCACTATTTTGTAACTAATGACAATTCTCACTGACTTTACCATGCTTCCCATGATTAGAAATAGCTCTCAAGATATACCTATTTCTTTTAAAAGTAAAAAAAAAAAAAAAAAAAAAAAAAAAAAAATCCAGGTACCGCTTGCACAATAAGCCGTGGCCAGAGAAAGGTAAGCCATGACTCTCGAGTTCTTATATAGCAGCTCTGTGTTTTGTGGGAAACGGAGCATGTGTTCGACTTTCTTTGTTCATAATTTCCAGTCAAGGTATGCATGAGAATGACATCTTTATACTGTGGTGTATTTCTGTCCAATATGAAATAGGAAATGCAAATCTCTTAATGCTATGTTGAGTGTGATCCCTCTCTAAAAGTATACTTGAAATGAAAATTGTAAATCCAACAGCTTGCTTTTTTCCTGAACATACGAATTTCTGAAAATTTCTCAGCATAGAACTACAACAGGCCTCGTTCCCTTGGCCTATGCAGTTTCTTTGGCAGGCTGGGAAAGCAAACTCTTGTCTGAGAGGTTTGTATGCTTCTCTCTGACCTGAACCAAGCATTCATCTAAATGGAGCAGGAACTAAGGAAGAGTACTAAGGAGATTTCGTTTTAGACCCAGGAAACACTGCATGAACATCATTGTGTTGGGTGCCTTGCAATTGGTATTCTGACCAACCAGCTAGAGACTGGAGGTTCCAATGACCCCCATCATGGTTTCCATTAATTTGCTAGAGCAACTCCCAGAACTCAGAGAAACATTTTATTTACTAGATTACTGGTTTATTATAAAAGGGTACAGCTCAGGAACAGCGAGCAGAGGGCAAGGTGTGGGGAAAGGGCATGGAGTTTCCACACCCTCTTGGATCACACCACTCTCCCTGAATCATCCTATGTTCACCAACCGGGAAGCTCTCTGAACGTTGTCCTTTTGGGATTTTTAAGGAGGCCTCATTACATCAGCGTGGTCGATTACATCGTTGGCCATTGGTGACTGAACTCAATCTTCAGCTCCTCCTCCCTCCTGGGAGGGTACAGGGTCGGTCTGAAAGTTCCAACCTTCTAATCATGTAGTTGGCTCAGCCAGCAATCAGACCACATCCTTAGGAGACTAGGGAATTTCTAGAAGTCACTTAATTAATATATCAAAAGACTCCTTAGTGCTCTCTTCCCAGGAAGTTCCAAGGGTTTTTACGAGCTTTGTGCCAGGAACAGACGAAATACTTCTTATTATAAATAACAGTATCCCACAGGACTATTGCTCTGATTGGTTCAGTTCTGAAGCAGATCCATTGCTGTGGTTGGACTTTATTAAAACGTAAGCACTCATAAAAGGGTAAAATAAGTTTAAACTTAGAATGAGAATTATTATAAGTTCATGAATTTATTGAACATCTCTGTACCCTACGGTATAAATGATATTGTTTGTTTTTCAATTTTTTTCAGCAATTTTTTTTTTTCCTTAATTCTCCCTTGCAATCTTTTTTTGGCAGTATCTTGGGCAGATTCCACAACTTTCTGTTTGCTTTTGTCTATTGAAATTAAATCTAGGTTCTATTTAAAGCCGCAATCTTTATATTTGATCCAAAGTTCTTCTGCAAAGTATACATAAGCTGTGCTGTTTGTAGCGGGGGAAAATTTTTACCTTCTTTCCTTCTAGATTCTTTGGTTGTTCTAATAATTAAATTGACACATGACAGATTAACAGGAGAAAAACAAATTTAATTTAGTCCATATGGGAGCCCCAAACATATGAGACTCCAGGGCAAGTCAGGCAATTGAGGCTTATATATGCTATCCAGAGCTAAGGAATAGGATAGGGGCCTTCAAAGGGGAGGAGGGTAATTCACAGGGCAATAAGAAGAGCAGATGTTTAGTTTAGTAATTAGATGTTTGCCCTGCCTTACAGATAGGTCTTTTAGATAAAAACTTATCTCATAATAGTTCTCTTTCTGGGCCAGGGCCCATATCTAAATTCTTTTCGGTAATTAAGGGAAGGGTAAAAGTTTTTCTTGAGTCTGCTGGGTCTTGATTGCCTTGAGCTCAAAATAATCCTCATGCCAAAGTGGCATATTCTGGCAAAACCCCTTCCCTTTCATGTTCATAGTGTGGTCCATGGTTTACTACTGATAGTGAATAAGTGAGAATAAGCATTTAGAAGCTTGTATAACAACTTGACATTGATGCAACATCCAAGTTCATTCAAGCCCCTCCTCTAAATTCTATACTTCATCACACAGACCTATTGGCACTACTGAGAACCCTCTTCTGGGTACCCTGAGGGCCACAGGCAATTGGAATGAAGCAGAGATTTGTCCCCATCTTCTTCCCAGGCACCACATTCCCTTCAAGCCTTACAGCACAGGTCCTGAAGGAGGCTCCCTGTCTTTGGGCTCCTTGTTCATGTGTGCCCCACACCCAAGGGACACATCTCAAAGCTCCCCTAAGAACCCTCTCATTGCTCTCAGCTACAGAAGCAATGACACTGTGGGGAACGATGTATTTCCACAGTTCAGCAATTGTTCAGCGAGGGAGTGACTTTCCAGGGACTTTTTTTTCTTATAGTTACCCTTACGTCTTTATGAGAGCTTGTCTTGAAGCTCTCCTCTCTCTCTCACATGGCTTGGGCTGGATGGGAGTGGAGGCAGAAATGGAAAATTTTCTCTCTAAAAAATTACATTCTCTACATCTCTCTGTCTCTTTGTCTCTCTCTCTCTCCCTCTCTCAACTGTTGCGATGTTTAGTGATTGGGTAGAGGTTGAAGTACATGGGGCCAATTCTGCTACCTCTTAGAAAGTTTAAAGCTGTCTTCAGATTCTGGTAATGTTTGGTAAATTCTGCTTTCATCCTCAAGCCTTAACCATAATTCTGGCCAGTAGAAAAAAAATCATCTCAACATCCTATTACATCTGCTTCAGTAGATTGCATTCTCTTTGGGAGGAAGAGGTTGAAACCGTCTGTGACGGTTAATTTTATGTACCATCTTGAGTGGGACAGAGATGTTCAGATAGCTGATAAAATATTATTTCTGGGAGCATCTGTCAGGATGTTTCTGGAAGGGATTAGCATATGAATTCGCAGACCAAGTAAAGATCACTCTTACCAATGCAGGTGGGTGTCACCCAGTCCATTAAGGGACTGAATAGAACAAAAAGGCAGAGGAAGTGTGAATTTGATCTCTTGCTGGAACTGGGGCATCCATCTTCTTCTGCCCTTGGACGCAGGCTGTGCTGGTTCTCAGGAGGCCTCGAGGCCTTCAGACTCAGACTGAGTTACACCATCAGCTTTCCTGGTATTTTAGTTGGCAGATGGGAGATTGTGGGACTTCTTAGCCTCCATAGTAACGTGAGTCGATTCCTAAAATAAATCTCTATCTATTATCTATCTATCTATCTATCTATCTATCTATCTATCTATCTATCTCCCATTGCTTCTGTTTCTTTGGAGAACCCTAATACATCATCCTATTAGTTGTTATATTCTACATGGGCAGCTGGGAACCCAAGCAGCAATTATGCAGAGTAATCTGAATTCTGAGGACAATAGCCCAGAGTTCAGGGAATTCCTGGCCTTGGACTTAACTATGGTTACATCTAGATTTCTAATAATAAGTCACATCTAGATTTCCATACGCAGGTAGTCTATTTCTCTGAAATGAAAGATGTTGTAAAAATTAAAATGTGTCCATGTATGTTAGGCTCTTAGAACAGTGCCTGGCACACTGTAAGCTCTTAATAAATGTTAGCTGTTAACTGTAGCTTTGTCTACCCAGGATGCTTTCTCAATCTTCTTATTTTTGTAAAAGCATTGTTGCAGACTGAAAAATGGCTCAATTTTCTGTCCCTCTCTGTATCCATGCCCTCTGCATTGAACTTCTCCTATCAAGAGGTAGAGGCTCTTTCCCCAATCCTTGAATCTGGGTTGGCCTTGTGACTTGTTTTAATCAATAGAATGTAGTGGAAGTGACATTGTGTCAGTCTGAGCCACGTTCTTTGTGGACTTCAACCTTCTCTTCAGTTCCTTCTTTGGTCAAGAGAACAGGCCCAAAGTAGCCTGCTGGAATGAGGAGTGCTGAGGCACCTCAGTTAGAAGATAGCCGCCCCTGGTCAGCTAAGCTGCTGAGCTGATAGGCAACTGACTGTGGACACAGGCAGAGGCCCAGCCAGCCACACCCCAGAAGAACTGTCTATCTGAGACCAGGCTAAACTGGTGGGCTTCAGAATTAAGAACTAAATGAATGATTCCTGTTTTAAGCCCAAGATTTGGGGTAGTGCTCCTCCTCCAGTCAATGGCCATCTCAGTGTGATTCCACACCTGTCAAATTCCACTTAACTTTTAACAGCCATTTCAACTGACATCTCTTCTAAGATGTTTCTAATTTCTTCAAGCAATGTGTTCTCTCACCTGGAGTTGAACCTTCATTTTTATATTGTGTCCCCTTTGTAGTTCTTCTCTTAGCAACTCATATTGGTTTCTCTACAGCTAATAAGTGAACACTCAGTAGACACAAGGATGCAACCCAGACCAAGGTACTCATTCCACTTTTTCCCATGTGATTTGACCCAAGAGGGCCAAGCAGAGCCATTCAGAGTCTGCTTTTATAATATAGACCTGAGGAAAAGAGTCTAGTTTCTCTTTTAGATTAAGAGCTATAAGGATATAGATCTGGTGCCACACAAGGAGAGGAACAGATAAGGGAGAGGAACTGAGTGCCGGGGAGAAAAAGGGCCACGAATAACGCGGAGAGAGCAGCATTGCTGAGGATGGGAAAAAGGGGCATGAAAGAAGTGAAAAAAGAGGTAAGAAAACTGTTAACATTGAGACCCTGGATCTGGCCTGCTTTGGGGGTTGTTAATTCACTTTTTTACTCAAGCTCTGTTGGGTTGCGTTCTGATTATTTGTAACAAGAAAGATCCTTATAATCATCTTGTGAATTGAAGGTTAATATGAACCATCATCCCAGCACTTTATCACCTCTGAGTAGGTTGACAACATAATGTGTTGTCTAAACTGAGGCACTTCTAAGGGTTAAAGGGAGTGCTCTTAGTAGTTATTTTGAGAAAACAGGTATTAACTGAAACCGTCCCTGAGTTCCCCAGAAGAACAAACTGGAACTGCAAAGCTGAGGACCAGATGCTGGGAAGTCGTGTCACAAAAAATCCAGGCATGGAGCCTCTCTGGATTTCCTACCATGGCTGCCAGTCAGCATCCCACTTTTACAGCCTGTTTAGATATAACACAGTTAATGGACAAGAACCCACAGGAAGTTTATTAGACAGGTAGCAATTGAACTCTTTGAAACTATGTTGTGCTCATGTAGGAGATTTCTTGGAGTTCTTTTTGTAATCATTGTAACTTAAATAATTAAAAAGAGTGCAGGTTTTAGTCTCTGCATGGGAATTTTCCTGTAAGATACTGTATTTTCTATTCTGTGGAGAGAAATAAATGAATATCATGTTTAAATCAGATGTTGAATGTGTTTGGTATATACATGCCATACTCAGATAAAACTGTGTTGGCCATTCAAAAGAACACAATGTGTGACCAGAGCTGGAGAAATTTTAAAATTTCCATTAACTTTGATTTTCCTATATGAGCTAAAGCAGAGACAATATATTTAGTCTCCCAGCCCCCCATTGCAGATGTAGTGGTTTGGGGGCTCAGGGAACAGGAGGGCTAATAATGGGTAGCTAGGCCTGTGTTCTAGTGAACAGCAGAAATAGTCGGGACCATTAATACAGGACTGGAGTCCAATCAGAATATGGTGCCCATCTTGTTTGTTCGGTTGCTGACTTGAAACCTAATTTTACCCTTTACCATTTTTTCCCATGTAATATGCAACCAAATAAATACATGGGAATAAACCATCAGTAAAGTCACTGTATGTGTATGTATGTGTGTAGAGGGGGTGGTGGTGGTGGTAATATCTAAAATATTTACATCAACCTTCATATTCATCCTGAGAGCAAAAATCAGATCAGAAAAACCTAAGAAATAAGTGATAAGAATTAACACTATTATCTTTATCTTTTCTTTTTAATAAAAATGTTCAGAAGTTAGCTTTTTTCTCTTTTAAGAGTGTCTGGTGTTCTCAATTCAGATGAATTTCATGGGTGAGCTACTGAGATAGGCCCCCAAATAATCCCAGAAGACATTCTGTGAAGTTGACAAGTGAAAGGTAATTCCTCTTAAGAAATATTAAGCACCCATTCCATATGAAATTACTAACTACAGGACAAATTAGGATGATAAAGACACAAATAGTTATACTATAAGAGAAGCTAAGAAAAGAGCTGAAAATCGTACAAATACCACAGTGAAGTTTGATGATGGGGTAGATAACATCAGGCTTGGGGAAATAAGAAAAAGCTTCTTGGAAGAGGGACCATTTGAAATGAGCCTTAAAATTTGAGCAATTTTTTTTCAGGCATAGATAGAGGAAGGAAAGAGGCCTCTCACAAATAATCAAAAGCTCAGGGGAAGGAAAGTTTGGGACAGTTTCCAGGAATAGGTAGTGGTCAACTTGGACCACGAGATAGAGCAAAATGACTAAAAATGCAAAGCTGTATAGTAGGGAAATACACATCTCAACCTATATCTCTTCCTAATGTTAGCATGGTAGCCTATCTCTACACACACACACACACACACCTCAAGCAAATACTTTGGAATATGTGGGTCATAATCTGATGGAATCTTGATAGATATCTTTGCTATAGAACACTGCTAGTCTGTCTTTGTATTTAATTTCACCTTGAAAAAGAACTTGTAATTTTTTCAGCATCATGAAACCCATGACTTCTATTTCACAGTCTATGCACCAGATTTCAATATTATCACATCTCATGTTCTATATTTTGCACTTGTGGATGGGAGGGCACGCTACTGTCCTCCTTCCTCAACACCATACTATTGTTTTGGTTCAGACTAAGAATCTGACTTTGTGTGTGTGTTGGGGGGTGGGGGTGGGGTGATAGGGGAGCCGTCAGAGGATTTTGAGCAAAAGAATAGCTTCGGAGGGGGGTTATCTAGCATTGACATATAGGGAAAACTGGGGAGGCATGTTAATTGTGAAAACATTTAAAAGCTCATGAAAGTCCTGCTAAAAAATACTAAGGTTCTATGCATGGGTAAGAATAGTGAGAATGGGTAAAGGAAGATAGTTTTTTTTTTTTTTTTAAAGATTTTATTTATTTTTTTTTAGAGAGCGAGCGAGCGAGAAACAGCATGAGAGGGGAGAGGGTCAGAGGGAGAAGCAGGCTCCCCGCTGAGCCGGGAGCCTGATGTGGGACTCGATCCCAGGACCCTGGGATCATGACCTGAGCCGAAGGCAGATGCTTAACCATCTGAGCCACCCAGGCGCCCGAAAGGAAGATAGTTTTAAGAGACTTTGCCAAGGTGAAATCTAAAGAACCTAAGACTAGATATAAATAGAAGTGAGAAAGATGACAATATTTGTACAGAGAATGGTAATATTTATCAGTAGAAATAAAGGGGACAAAAGGGAGGAGAGAGGTAGAGAGATGTAACCGGTTTGATTTTGGATATAAAGTATTTGAATTTCTCCACTGGTGTATTACGGGCAAAGCTAAACTTCTTAAAATGTTAATTATTTTGAAGGGGCTAATTACTTAGTACTGGGGAAGAATAATGACATAACAAAAATTTTCTTAAGAAGACTCCTTGCTGCCACCAACAGGAACCAGCACTTAAGTTGCATCATGTGCCCATTTAACTAGGAGGTGCCGAGAGAGAACACATGTAAATCACACGTAGGATTCCTCTTTGTGATTGAATGAGATGGAAACAGGAGTTTGCTATTCCCACAGAAAGTGTCAGTTCTTGTTGGCCTCTGGAAATATGGTCACATCCACTTGATTATGGTTCTAACATTAGACCAATCTCAATTTCTGCCTTTCATATTGGCTTTAGAACCTACCCCTTCAATAATATGACCCCACTGTATGGTCTGGAATGAAAAAGTACAAGGAACTTGGAATCCAAATATTCAGGCACCTTCAGCATCTAAAAATATTTCTATATTCATGTTTTATTATTTTTTAAAGATTTATTTATTTGAGAGAGAGAGAGTGGGGGTGGAGGGAGAGGCAAAAGGACACAGGGGGAGGATCTCAAGCAGACTCCACGCTGGGCACAGAGCCTGATGCCGTGCTCTATCTCAGGACCCTGAGATCATGACCTGAGCGGAAACCAAGAGACAGACTCTTAACCGATTGGGCCACCCAGGCGCCCCTATATCCATGTTTTAAATGAACTTAAAAGTCATGTGATAATGAAGACAATACTTCCAGTCCGGTGTCTAATACTTTTACTTCCCAGCAGCATAATACCACTTTGGTCAGGTTGAACCACTGCACAATTTTGCAGCTCTTTCAGAAAAATAAAGAAAACAATTGGAAAGACACAACCACATGCAATGGTGAGGAAATAGTACTATTGCCCGATCTTTCCCTGGAAATGTGAAATATCCTTGGTTCAGCTCCACACTGTGTACTTATTAGAAGCCCTTACAACAAGGGATTTTGTTTCTTGTAGCACCAGATAGACACAGTGGCTAACATATAATTCTGAAGAGTCATTGACATATTTATCACACGTCAAAAATTTTCGGAATCTGGACTTTATCCATGTCCCTGGCTTGAAGTGTTCTTCACGAGAGTAAGCTGTAACGTAAGATTGAGTTCTCAGTCTGCTTCTGCCACTGATGTACTGTTGACCTTAATACTTGACTGCTACCTTTTTGTATACTACTTTACAACTTCAAGGTACTTTTATATACAGTGACTCATTTAATGTAGTGGTGTCCCCCAAACCACAGATAATGGTTAGACACATGAACTCTTGTGTTACGCTGCGTGGGTTCAGATCCCCATTTCATCAGCTAGCTGTGCAACCTGGACAAGTCACATACCTGTGCTTCAGTTTTCTTGTCTATAAAACGAAACCTACTAGAGTTGAAGAGATTCCACGATATAGTCTATGGGAAGTACCAAGCACAGTAGAACCTAGTAAGAGCTAAGTGTTATGAGTAAATTTTTACTTACCTACCTTGCTGGGATCTAACTATGGTGTGTGGATAAATTGAGCAGTATTTTTCAGTGATGCGTTTAGAAAAGCAAGCTCACATAAAATATGAGCAGGGGGTCTGTCAAGATTTCCACAAGTTTGGGATTTTATTTCTTCTGTTGGCTGTGAAGAGGGAGCTGATATACAGTAAACTCTAGCTATCGCCAGAGTTAAGTGTTGAGGAGATCCCCACAGTAAGCCCCAGAAGGGCACTATGTCTGTCTTGTTTGCCATGGTTATTTCTAGAACCTACTAGGTACTCATGTTCTCGGTGTACAATAAATATTTGCTAAATGAATAAATACATGAAAAAGGCTTAGTAGCTATGTGATTCATCTTTAGCTCAGGTACAGTCTAGAAATCAAATAGAAAAGAGGTGATCTTTTGAAAGCAGAAGATTTAGAGATGTGTCCCCAATTACTATGAACTCCTTAGAGAGAAGTTATCAGTAAATATTAAAGGCGATATTAATCATGTGCTTGATGTCATGACTTTTCTTCCTTTTTTAAAAATTGAAACAGAATATTTTATAAAACTCATAAATGGAGTTCTACGTTTTAATCACCCTTGCAAAATAACCCAGGGAGCTTTCATAAAGAACTAGCAAGTTTGAGCTTTCTTCGTTGTTAAAAACTCTTAATTCCCAAACACTCTCCCTTATCTAAATGGCCTCAAATCCTTGAAGCTTTTCAAGTAATTGATTCCAAATTCATCTATCTGAAAAGTATTTATTTATGAAAAGAATCAATTCTGGTTCTATGAAATTCAGAAATTACAGTGCCAATTACTGTACGCTGGTGAAATTTTTCAGATTATCTGAAGGCAAAATTAATTTATTTGTCTATCCACCTATATCCAATCATTCATTCATTCATTCATTCAACAAATACCAATTGAGCAGCTGTCGTGTGCCAGGCCCCACACTGGATGTCAGAGATCTGACAGGTCCACAAAGCCGTCACAGACCTTTTACTCATGGAGTTTATGGTCCAGAGAGGACGCGCTGGGTAGGACTGCCCCATGTTTGGGGACATATTGCCCACCGATGGCTTCCCTAAATCTTCAGAGCATTGATTTCTACTTCACAATGCTATCGAAAGCTGGTCTTATTAACAGGCTGTCCGTATAATAAACACAAACTAGCTAAAAGATGAGAAATTCAGGCATTATTCAGACATTCACAAATATCTATAGATGTTTAAGATAATGTAGACAAAATATCCCCATGTCTTGGAGTCCTATAGGCACAGCTGAGTAAAATGAACTGAGATCACATCAGTTTGATTTGTCACGGTTGAGAACTGCATTTGTAAATTGATGTAATCCATCTCTAGCCAAGTTCTTCAGAGACAGCTTTGAATTCTTAAAAAGCCCCTGACAGCTAGATTTTACATTTAGATTTTAGCATTGTCTTTAAAGATAGTGGTAGTTCACAGAAGGAGAGAATTCCCTATTGATTACATGATTGAGGAAGCACAAAGGTCTGTTACTCTTTCCGAAGTCAATTATAATTTAAGCTCATTATCTCCCTGCGGATGTTCTATTTCAAATGGCAACAGAATCAAAATGTAAATGCCCCAAATGGAGAGGTTCAGGTATTCTTTTACTAAACTATGCTCCATGTACTGGCCTTCAAAATTACAGCAGCAAAGAGTTTAGCAAAATCTGGCCACCGACCTGGCCAAGGGAAAGAACTCAAATTCACCAGGATCATGGAGGAATAGTCATACCAGATTTCCCCCCTAACTTTGAATATCTAATTTATTTATGATTTTCAAGACTGACATTCACGTAAGAGCAACCTGATAAGTCCTTAATATGATTTTGGACACATCGGTGGCTCTACCGTGATCACTACTAATAAAGAACATTAGTACAAGTTGTGGTAATTTTTTTTTTCCCTTTCCCTCTGGCTTCAGTGAAACTTAGAGAACCACAAAGGGCCTCTCTAAGTCTTAGGGACAGAAACTTTGGATTAAAACTTTAGGGGAAGGCTTATATTTCAATAACCAGATTTTACTAAAAAACAAAACAAAACAAAAACTGGCCATTTGGTCATTTGTATGTAGGACCACTGTGACATGTAATGTGTCTTTAGATGCCTTAGGTGTGATGGATTGCCCCTTCACTTTGACAAAGGACTTGGCATAGATTTATTAGCATTTAACATTATGCAAATGAAGCATAACATACAAAGACATCTAGACAACACAAATGTAAGGTATCTGCTCACTTGATAGCTGCTTCCATAATACCATGACCATATTTATATTGATGTGAAAACATATGATCATTTCATATCAACCATACACTTATGGCTAAATGAAAACACACCTTAAGCTCTAAATTTATACAAGGCATTGAAATGTGTTGAAATGACCATTTTCTCATTACAAGGGTGCAATGATTTCCCTTTATGAGAATCTGTGGCATCGCCTGAATAGCTTTAATATTTCTTTGTTAAATGATAACTAAAATATATGTCTTATTAAATTTTTCTTATAAAAATGAGAACTACCTTTCAAACTGAGTAATACTCACGCGTAGTCTCCATTCACTCCTTTTAGTCATGCTTATCTCTTTTGTAAACCTATTTTACATAACATTCAGGGTCCTCCCCCTTGCCCCCCCCCCCCCCCCCCCCCCCCAGTTTTCTCCAGTAAAAAATGATATGTTTTCAGGACGGTTGTTGAAATTGGTGTACCTCCTAGTTTCCTCGCTCTTTGTTCTCTGATGGGTGATGTACTGTGAAGAATAGGCAGAACTTGGTATTGACAATAATACCCCTTGACAGGGCAAAATAAAATGTGCTGGGTAGTTCCGACTGGTTTTATTTTGTTTTCAAGCAATAGCTCTTGAACTGAGCTTCATCAGTTTCTAATTTGGGGGACTATCTGAAATGTAAACTTTATTTATGTTGGGGAATCAATTTCTGCATTTGAGAAAAGGGAACATTCAAACATTTGCCTCAGTTTTAATGCTTTATCTAGAATGTTTTAACTGAAACATTTATTCTTTTTTCAGGTACATTTTTGTGCCTAACTTATTTAAGTGCCCAAATGATTATTGCTTCTTATTCATTCCAATGAGTAAAGTCAGACTTATGTGCTTAGATTTATCATAAGTCAAAAGTGATGATCTGTATAGGGGGCTCTTAACAGATCATTTTCCAGCAACTGATACTTTCTGAAAGATGATATCTCCTTGTCTGTTTTCCTATATGAATATGTGTAATGAATTAGGCATCTTTTCTCTCTTGAAGGAACAGCTTCTTTTCATTCACAATATTATATCCTGGTTTACATCTGCCTAATTTTAAAAGGAATAATACTTTTGGTCTTAGATTGCCAAAAATATCCAGTTTATCTTTGGGGAAACTGATCAAAACTTTGTGTGACATATATATTTGTATATATATATGAACACATATCATAATCGAGCTTTGTGAAGCCCTAAGCTTTAAAATATTAAATAAATTTCTGTAACGACGTATCGGTGTAGGTAGAAAGAGTTTAGATTTCTCCAGAGTTTGTCAATCAAAAAATATAAAACTTAACCAAAAGCTAGGTCCTTTGCTAGTGTTCTCTTACCAAATTCGTAATATTTGGTAAGAAAAGACCTCAGTTTGTAGCAAATACACTCTGATAATATATATTTTGTGGAATAAATATGCATAATATTCTGTTAGAATTAATAATCATAGATACAAGCAATACTCAAATTAAAAAAAAAATACCCTACTAGAGTTCTCTATCCTTGCCTCTAGCAAACCAAAAGTTGAGCGAAAATTGTCCCACTCCATTAATGCATGATTAAATTCATGGAAACAGAAAATAAAAAGCCAATTTCTTCTAGAACCTGAACAGAGTATAAATAGCATAACTTGCCTTTTTCAAGAGGGGAATGAAGGTTGAATTTGCAATTAACTGGAATTCTAATTCAGACAATTCAGCAATATGGATGTGGACGAGGTCAGGGTACCGGGCAATGCGTAGGTTTCTTTTAAGTGGTTAACAACCTTGAATTGATGCAGTTTGAACTATAGCTTAATGAGGGATTTGTTAATCTCTGGAAAAGCTATAGACCAAAGATTCACTTCATCTTGGCCTGGTGATTTATCTGAAAGTCATGGACTTGATTCTTCTTGTACTATTTCAGTCTGCAGAGTGGAAAACCTCTCCCTTTACACACTGAGAATTCCCACTGCAGTGAATGGAGGGCCTGTGTGTGTAAAGAGCACGTGAGCAGTGGGATTCAGGCCCAGAGAAAGAAGATGTCGAGTCGCCTTGGTAAAGAATTCATACACCACGTGTTCACAGCTTCTTGACAGGTATAATTATCAATGTGGTCTTTTCCTTTTACTATGTGCTGGGATTCGGAAGCACGGTTTCGAATTTGTGACTATCAGATCTTTGATCAGGTAGCTTCTCTCTAAGGACCTGAAAGAGGGGGAAAGAGTGAAGGGAAGCCAGTGATTAGTATTCATTTGTCAATGACAATATGCTAAAAATATCAAAAGAGCGTGTGCTATGTGAGAACAGCAAGAATTATTTTAGGCCCTATCATTCATGCACAATATTCCACATATGAAAAAAAAATCGTTTGATGTTTGCAAAGGAAGTAATTATCAAATGGGGATGGAAAAGAAACAGTTATTCCCTAAAATGAAATACAGAACACCAGTTGGGAAACATTTCAAGTGTAAAACATTTCTTCTTCCCAGTTCCAGATGACTCTTTTTCTTCATGAAGGCAAAGGATAGTTAACTTTTACAGTGTGATTCTTAGGGTTGGGGTACAGCCGGCAGAACCTCTCTCTGATAGGCAGGAAGCCCCAGCCTCCTTGCTCTGAAGCAGATTCTCAGACCCCTTTCTTCTCGCACAAGGTCAGCCTGACACCAAGTAGAACGGAGTACGCAGCTGCCCATGTGGTCAGATCTGGAGGATCAGCCTCCGTGAACACTCCCCCCAAGACCTGTCACTCTTCTCCCATCATGGAATCTTTCCTTTCAGAGAGAACAGTGGTTTCCGATCTTTGTTTTTAAAGCTGCAGATATTTTTATGCCCATGAATGCAAAGCATCATATACAAAGCAGATTTTTATAAACTGTGGCAGGCCTTGCAATTGGCCTACTTTGCATCAACAGCCTCCAGCTGGCATGCCTTCTGCAGATGTGCTTAAAAACCCCTGGGTGGGGGCTTCATAGCCACGCACAAGGCCATTGTGCTTCTTTAAGCCCCACTTAAGAACATATCACACGCAAGCACCACCTGGTACCGACGTTTTCCCTCCTACAAAGCGACCACTAATCTACTACTATTGAGTGCTCACTAATCGCCACATATTTTGTTAAAAGTTCTACGTATTTTTTCCTTACTCAATCTCCATAACAGACCATTTCACTGAGTCTTCTATTGAATAACTTCCCATAGGTCCCCAAGTTAGCAAGTAAGTGACAGAGATCTAGAGACTGAATTTTTTAATGAATTAATTTATTATATAGTACATGTCCCAGGGGAATGGGCCTTAGAACAACAGGTGAATTTTAGTAAATTCCAGAGGGTGGGGAGGGAGGAGGCCTGAGGGATATGCCAGGAGCTGAGAGATCACCGGGCATCCAAAATGTGGGTCGCTGAAATACCCACTGGGAAGAACCATCTGCACCAAATGTTCTCATTATTTCTCTCATCCCCTTGATTTGTAATTCAACAGATCAGTGATTTTTTTTTTACTTGTTTAAATAAAAGCCTTTTTTTCCCATATTAGTGTAAATCTTATTGCTCAAATTGCTTTGCTAACTTTTAAATGAGCCGTTGTGATAGGCAGAATAATGGACCCTAAATCTATCCTCACCTTAATCCCTAGAATCTGTGAATATGTTAGATCCCACGTTAAAGGGAGATTAAAGTTGTAGATGGAATTAAGGTTGCTAAACAGCTGATGTTAAAACAGGGAGATGATCCCAGATTGTCCAGGTGGGACATATAATTAATATCATTAAACGTGGAAGATGGAGAGAGAAGGAGGAGCCAGGGAAGGGGGGTGTGATGAGGAAGCAGAGGTCAGAGCAATGCAGTGTGAGCACTCAGCCACCCTTGCTGGTTTTGAAAATGGACAAAGGACCACGAGGCAAGGAATGTGGAGAGCCTCTAGAAGCTAGAAAAGGCAGAGAAATGAACTTTCTCCCTGGAGCCTCTTAAAGCCCAGAGAGACTGTACTGGACTTCAGATTTACAACATAATACATTTATGTTCTTTTGAGCCACCAAATTTGTGGTAATTTTTTTTTAAGGCAGCAGTAAGACATGAATACAGCTGAGGTGATGGAGTACTTTGAAGTGTGGGGTAAATGATAAGGGGGAGTTGGATAACTCTAACTCTAACTAGCATGAGAATGAATCCCTGGAAAGCTCATGTGAAGATGTCTGTGAGGAGGGAGGGGGGAAGTCAGGGCAGGTGCCATCGAAGAAAGAAGTAGAGTAGTAGCACAGCGGTGGAGAGAAAGAGGCTTTGAAGCCTGTGTTTCTGGGTTTGAGTCTTGGCCCTATCACTTATGAGCTGTGAATTGTGGATAGGTTTTTTAAAAAAAATCCTACATGCCTCAGTTTCTCCCTTTAAAATGAGATTAAAAATAGTACCTACCACCCATAGGATTGTTGTGAAGATTAAGTAATTGAACATAGATGAAGCACTTAGAAGAGGTTTTTGGCATACCCTTAATTGCTTAATAAATGTTATCCAGCATTAAGGTGATTATTGCTATTATTCCGGTTTTCTGCTTGGTAACTCTGGGTTCCTTGGATTCAAGCTTATCAGAGTCGTCCTTTGAGGCTGGTTTCCTCAGTTCTGCAGTGGTTCCCGGGATCGGACCCGAAGGACGGCGGCTGTGGCAGTGGTCGTCTGGCAGAGGCCAGAACAGTCAGGAGCGGACAAGGGAAGGGAAACGGGGGCCTGACAGTTGGTGAGGCCACTGCTAAACTCCAGCTACTTTGTAAATCTGTGACGATCCAGCCTGGTTTCAAATGCAGTGAATTCTCCGCTGTCAATGCAGCAATAGGTCAGAGAAATTTGACAATCTTTTAGTCTTGACTTCCTCAGAATGTTGACAACTCAGGAAGGATTCCTCTTCCTTCCTCCTTTTATTCTTTGAGAATCTGGGTGAAATATGGAAGTCTATAAAATCACGATTTAAAAAATAAGATGCCTTAAGCTGAATAAATGTAATGCTCTTTGTCAAGAAAGTGGGGATAGCATAAAAATAGCCATACTCCTAACCTCTGTTTAGGTTTCTATAATTCGGTTGTATAGTGATCATCTCTATTACCTTTCAGAAAATGTAATCTACTCCTGAGTATCACACATGGAAGTTAGGGGAAAAGACAATTGAGTTTTATTTCAGGCGAGTTTGAAATTAAAAGTGGGCATAAGAGATAAGTCTCCACACACCAAATTAGCTTCAAATTTCTTCCCCAAAGCAACCATAGTATGAGTTAGGAAGTGTAGCAAATCCCATTTAATCCTTAAAATTTTAATTAATTAAGAGTTGAACAAGAGCTAATGTAGGTCTCTTTGACTGAATTCACCATAAAATCCGTGGATGACCTGACTCGGTACGACGTCGCTCGTACTTGGAATGGCCGCTATAGGCATTGGCCTCCCAAAAGGCCACGAGCGTGTGTGTAGCGAGGGCTGTCTTGGCAGGCATAAATATAAATTGCATGCTCATTTAAACAGAACTTTCCCGTACCCTCTACAAGAAAAAAAAACTGTTTGTAAACGTCTTTTATTAAAAAATGTTAGTCTTTGGCGATGAGACAATAGGAAATTCTGAAGTGATTTAATGAAGACTGATGGAGCAGAGAAATGAAATGGAGTGCACGGCCCAGCAAATACTGATGGCCAAATTGTATCCTTCCAAAGATGACTGAATGGGTAGAAGAGTGGAAGCTTTTAGTAAGACCTCAGAAGTCTGCATGGCAACACATTTCTTTCAAAACACTTTAGAATAATTTTACTGTGGGCCAGTGTGGCAAATCAATTAGGAAAACAGTACAAGTTCACATTATTGAGGATGGAAGACAAAAATGAGTTAGTGGAAAGAGTTCCATGTTCTACTAAAGAACTATGGATTGTTATTAGACCTTTGAAGGGATTCTGACAGTACTGAGTGAGGTAAAGTACCTTTGTATTCAGAATGGATTAGAGAGGAGAAAGATGTGGGCAAAATGACTTGTCCAGATGCATCCTTATCACTCCATCCCAACCCTATCATCCTAGTCCAACCACCATATCGCTTGCCTGGACTACTCTATAACAGCCTTCTAATTAGTCTCTGCTCTCACTTTTACCTTGCAATAATCTGTTTTCCTCAGAACAGCACGAGTGATCTTTTTTAAAACATAAATCAGATGTCAGTCCCTTGCTTAAAACCTTTGGTGGCTTCCACTGCAATAAAATCTAACTTCCCTCAGTGATTTAAAAAGCTTTCTGTGACCTGGCCCCCATCTATCTCTCTGTCCTTCCTCATTATTTCCTAACTAACTACCCCAGCTTTCTTTCTATTCCTCAAACATCAAGTGGCTCATGTCTCTCTTAGAGCTAGGCACTGGCTAGTTCCTCTTCTTCTTCTTCTCATTTCTGGCTTCTCCTCAGCATTCAACCCACCTTACACGTCATCTCCTTTGAGACGTCTCCCCTGATCACCTAATAGAAGGCTGTCACCTAGCCAGTGTCTATCAGAGCACTCGATTTTAACTCTGTGAAGTACTGGTCCCAATAGGTTATTTTCATTTACCTGGATATTAACTATCTCCTCCAACCAGGATGTAAGCACCATGAGCGCAAGGACTTTGCTTTGCTCAGGCTGTTTCTACCGCCCACTGAACAGTGTCGAGCCCATGGCAGTACCAAATAGATCCTTACTGTTGAATAAATGTAGTTTTTAGAGTGAATGGAAGGTGATTTTAGATGAAGTCACCCAACTATGGGATATATACAATAAAAACTCACAAGCTATGAAAGAAAGATAGACAGCTGAATTCTCAGCAGTGTCTGAGGACAAATCCTGGAGTCTTTATACTTCCCCACGTAGCTTCTCCTTTTTGTGAGTGTCACAAACCATTGAAAGTCTCATGTCATATCCAGTGTTTCTGGTTGTGCAAATAGTAGTCTGATAAAACCACCACTACCCATTGTCATTTTCCCAAGAACATCTGAGCCTCCCTTCAAAATCCCATTTGCAGACATCATAGCGGAGAGGTGTGTTATGCTATTAACTGTCTCTTCCAAAGGAGAGCAAGGACAATTTACAGAACTCCAGACTATCTGATGTTGGCAGATGAAATGCCTGCAAGAGCAAAAAGGGAAATATATTCTATGTTACTTGAAAGTGTGATTATGAGGGCTCCACGAAGCCATTGCAACTTCATATCATTCATCTAAAAAATGGGGTTTTAGGGATACTTACCTGGAAGGGTTTTTCTGAGGATAAGGAATAACATGGGAGAAGAGCCTAGCACATAGGAAGCACTTCAAAGATGGGGATTCTTACTCCTCACGTTTTTTTCCCTGGCTTTTCTTAAAAAAGGCAAAGTAGCAAGACCTGACTGAGAATTTTTGTCACAGTGGAATTTAGAAAAAAGGCAAGAGCATCACATTTTCAGTGAGCACCCACAGAGAATTTCAGATTTCTCAGAGCGCGCCCACTGGCAGGTCTCCATGTCTTTCTCCATGGAGCAGTTTTCCAGTAATTTGTATCAGTATTCTAAAGGGCTCTTCCCAGGATCGGCACTATACGGTTGTTTAGTTCGTACACTGTGCAAAGGCAGCTGGCCAAGAGGCCCCCCCTCTTGTCACGGAGCTCTGTGCCCGGGGATCTGGGTTGCACAGAGGCTGCATTTTCCTCATGTGCCTAAAGGCATCCTGTAGTCTGTACCCGGCCCTCCCAAGCACATGATTTTCCAAAATATCTTACATTTGCAGAAAATATGGCTGAATGGCATTATAAAGTAAGCGACGGTCTTGTTTACATTTTCTGAGGTCATCGGGTTTTTTATTTGCTTGACTGATTCGGGCGGGGGCGCTGTCATAACCTAATGATTGTATCCCAGCTGCCTCAGAAACCGCATTAAAACCCGAAACGAACTTGTAGGTGTCGGGCGGTCGTTGGTGCGGAAGAAGGCGCTCCTCACCTAGGCCATGTGGTTCTGCTGTGTTTGTTGCTGCCGCTGCTGTTGTTGCTGCTGTCGGCGCCGGGCGGTCCGGAGCTTTTCGAAGCGCGCCTCCATTTCTTCCAGGACTTTTGGGGTGTACCGGACCACCAGCTTGACGCTGTCTTTGGCAGCCTTGAGCAGTTCCACAGCTTTCTCGTGGTGCTCGCCTTCCACGCTCTGGAAAGACAGTGACAGCTCTTAAAGGGGAGAGCTCGCATGTTCCTCTCCCTGCGGGACCAGTCTGCCGCCAGGATCAAGTTAAAATCCCACTTTGACACTGTATGGTGACTGACGTAACATAATAAAATTAAATTAAATGTAAAAAAAAAAAATAAAAAAATGAAAAAATAAAATCCCACTTTGAAATGTCAAGAAGCGACAGCAGATGGGATGCATTGCCATCATCACCATTCTTTATTGTGTTTGAGGTGGAAGTGGAGGCAGGTTAGGATGCACTAGGGTACAGAACGGATTGAGTGGGGCTTCAAGTCTGGAGGGTGAGAAGCCATCAAGACCTAAGATACCGCGCTAACGTTTAGCGTGGGATTTCTAAATTTCATCTGCAAGAGTAAATGCACTGGTCAAGGAAATTCTGAAAGAATTAAAAAAAAAAAAGTAATAAAGGGGAACTTTCCCTATCAGATATTAACGTTATTAGGGATCTATCATGATTAAAGCAGTGTCTTGTTCTTGCAGTAAGAGAGAGAACACAGAGTCCAGAAGCACATCCAGCGTGTGTAAAACTTTGTTATGTGATAAATGTGGAATTTAGACCAAAGGGGGAGAGGACTGTTAAATAATGATGTGGAAACAAATAATAATTAAATGATAGAAAATAACGTAGAGCCCAATCTCCTAGTCTATGCTAAATATAACTGATTAAAAATTTAAATGGAAAAATAAAACCATAAAACAACTAAAATGAAGCAGAGCTGAAATGTTCATCTTGCAATGGAGAAAGAACTCTTAAGTAAAAATGCCAATGGAAAAAAAATCACAAAATCAGATTTATAAATTGTAAGTTTCTGTATCTCATATACCATAAAAAGGCCAAATAACGAACAAGAAAAAATATTTTTAATATATGACAATTCGTTCACATTCTTACCATGAAGAACTCTTGAGTCTATGAAGACCTAAGCAAAATGGGCACATGAACTCAGGATGTCTAAGCTCCCTTGCAATGAAAGAAGTACAGATGAACACAAAATATTTCCTTTATAATTATAATTTAAAAATGGTGAATATGTATTTTTAAAAATGTGTATTTCCAAGGATGTAGGGAAATGGGACTGTCATATACTGCTAGTAACTTAACACAAACTGGCACAATTTTTCCAGAGGGCATTATAGTTATGCATTGAATAAGCCCCTTATAAAGAATAATTTATTTTCACAGAAATTTACTAAGGATATAATCATATGCATATATGCACACATACCTATAAGGTAGGAATGATGAAGCAGAAAGCAAAAAATAAATCACTTCTTGGCTTTTGAGTTCCAAGTCTTTTAAACATCATGGTACAGATAATAGCTGGGAAACCATGTTTTTACTACAAGTAAATACAAAGAGGTCTCTTTTCCCAAACCTTCTAAAGATTCTCCAGGTTGGGATTAGGGAGAAGCAAAACAGAAGAAAGCTGTAATCGGACATTACAGGGCCCCAAGAAAAGGAGATAATCTTCCCTGTCAGCTGATCCTCAGGGCAAATGACCTAATTCATATTTTATAGGATCAAAGTGCAAAGGTGTTTTTGACTTGCTTCCTGGATGAAGCTCCCAGAAGAAAACATCTGCGTGAGGAGATAGGCTGAGAGAGTGCAAGAACACCTGAGAGTGGACGCAAGTGGCCAGGAAGGCCACCCCAAATTGGTTGAGATCACATTTTACAACCCAAGCAGAAGGGGGACTAAAAATGGATATTACATTGAGTTACAAAAAAATAAAATAAGTAAGTTGCACTTCAAGCACACTTCAGTTATATCTGGAAACTCATAATTGCTACATTATACAGATTTGGAGACAAGAGATTGTGTTCCAATTTTATCACTTGCTTCAGCAAGGTGGATGTGGTCCGAGAAAAAGAAAATGCTTTGAATTTAGCAACAAGGCAGCCATCATGGTGTGTAAGAACGCTATTTCATCACGTGTTGGAGTATTAGGCAGATACTAAGGATTTAAGAAACGACCATGATGAGCCCTGGAGGCAATTTACAGAGCCACCCCTTCACCAAGTCTGGGGTAAATCGAGAGCAAGTGGTTATAAATAGCAGCTGGGCAGAGTGAGTTTTTGCCTGTGGCTCAAGCCTAGGAAAATAGGCTTGTTCATTGATCAATTCATTCTCTTAATTATTCATTCAATCATGGACTTGGTCACTCACTCAACAGATGCTTATTTAGCATTTATTCTATGAATTCTATTCTACCAAGTTCTTTGGAAGAACGCTAAAGGATAGGGGAAAACTTTGACAATTCTGCACAATATCATCCCTGTTTTCAATGTGCTCAAAATTTCTAATTTGCCTCAAGATGAATTGTTAAGATATGAAAATCTCCTTCAAAAGGAAATCTGGGCTACTTGGTTGTTTATGCCTTTCTCTAATTTCTTTTTTAATATTAACATTTATGTGTTTATATATCTCAGTAACACTGGTTCACCCGTTTTCTAGGCCAGATGATTAGTCTCCAAACTCCTTTTTGGCTTTTGTTCTGTTTGCTTTCATTTAATAGGGTTGGAAATTCTAGGCCAGACCTTTAGAGGCCCATTATCTCCGCGTAGGCATTATGCCTGCAGTTTAGAGTTGCCACGGGAGGGTTGTGGTACTAATACATGGGGCCATCAAGCTCTCACCATAGGGACAAAGAGCTGCGAGAAATATGGCTGGTGTGCCGTATCCAGCCCCACTGAACCATCAAAGTTACCCTCTCCCACCCCAAACTCTGTTGTCCCCCAGAGTTAGCAATTTATTAAAAAGCAGACTCCATGGGCTTTGAATCTAGAATTGTTGCCCTGATGTTCTTTCTCTGGTTTAGATGATGACTCAGCCTCCTTTGGGCTCACCAGAGTTAACAGGTCTCCTGGTTTAACTCTACCTTTTGCTTTGCTTTCTTCACCAGGGCACAGAACCTTCTGATGGGATCTGGGCAGAGTGTCATATGTCTGCTTCCAAAAATGCTTTGTTCAAATAATACAAGTTATATAATTGAATGGTACAAGAGAAACTAAGAGGTAACTCAGAGATTCGGGAAATATAAGTATGTTTGTAGAATGTACTATTTCAAACACTCTTTAACTTTATTTTTCAATTGTTTTCAGAAAAATGTTTCAACTCTTGTCTTAATGACTGATCTGGATGGCTTCTCCATGGGCTTTGCCTACTTTATGAATACTTTTGAGTGCATATGGTTGCCTCTTTAACATATAGTTTATCTTCTGAGTGCTTTTAGTCCCTCAGTTCAACTTTTTGGAAGAATAGGCTGGGGCGCCTGGGTGGCTCAGTTCGTTAAGCGACTGCCTTCGGCTCAGGTCATGATCCTGGAGTCCCTGGATCCAGTCCCTGGATCGAGTCCCGCATCGGGCTCCCTGCTCGGCAGGGAGTCTGCTTCTCCCTCTGACCCTCCCCGCTTTCATGTGCTCTCTCTCATTCTCTCTCTCTCAAATAAATAAATAAAATCTTAAAAAAAAAAAAGGAAGAATAGGCTGTTTTTTCTACTTTTTTTCTTTCTTTCTTTCATTTTTTTTTAAGGTAAGAACGAAAAAGCAGATCACCTTTCCATGGAGGTCTTATTCCATGCATAAAAAGAAGCCAAACTATCTGCTCAGTTAGGGTATACGTGTTGATGCGCAAACACTTGTTAATAGGTATTCCTTGAGCCCTGAAAATGTATCACCTATCCCTAACTTTTGGCTTGTTCTACTACTCACTCTTAATGAAAGTATGCCTTATTTCGAGCTAAATATTTAAAACATGTTTTGAAATGTAATAGTTTATTTGTCGACAATTGAACTGTTTCTATCAAAGCTGTACATATAAAAGCCATCCTGATTCAGAAATTGTCCTCTGTGACACCTCGCTCAGTTGGAGCAGTCACTGAAAACCTGCAGCACCAGCTTGTCACAGAGCAGGAAAATGTGGCCCTTCAGTAATTTGGAGAAACTTAGCGAGGCTTCCCATTTTAAAGCAAAATCCCCTCTTGCATTTAAAATTGGAAATTCTGTATGATTAGATTTCATTCTCTTGCTTTAAGAATTGTGGTGTACCTACTGCAATTTTAGGAACTCATAAGCAAGGATTCATTTAGTAAAGACATCTGGTAAAAGTTAAATATTATTAAGAAGGCGAGGGGTGGTAAAGAAGGCATGGGGGAATAGTAGGTACCTAGGAAACATTTAGACTAAGAGAAGTATGGCCCTGAAAGAAAAAAGGCCCTAAAGAGAAATATTATCGACCCCACAGTTATGCATACTTTGGCCATGATCATTCACTGAAATGAAGTAAAAGACATTTCTATCCTGAAAATAATGTATTTCTCCTGCTAAATCTTTTAAAAGTATACATAGAAATCAATATGAGAGAATTTAAATCATTTTTTGTCACTTCCAAATGCATAAATACAAGCTAAAAATAGTAAATTGATATAAAAATCATAATCCTGTAATGTTAATATGTAAGAGAAGATATTTCATTCAGGAAGCTGGGAAAAAAATAACTCAGTAAAAACCAGATGCGTACTGGTTTCATCAGCAATCTTATGCAGTTGTAAGCTCTAGGAAGCTTTAAAGTTAGTTAATTTGATGAAAGTTTAGTAAGTCAGTGACTGGTAAATGAACCAACTTAACAACATGACTACCTTCTGATCTTTCTTTTTTTTTTTTTTTAAAGATTTTTTTAAATTTATTTTTTAGAGAGCGAGCGAGAGAGAAACAGCATGAGAGGGGTGAGGGTCAGAGGGAGAAGCAGGCTCCCCGCTGAGCCGGGAGCCTGATGTGGGACTCGATCCCAGGACCCTGGGATCATGACCTGAGCCGAAAGCAGACGCTTAACCATCTGAGCCACCCAGGCGCCCATACCTTCTGATCTTTCAATAGCTCTTCTATTTCCACAGGTTGGGAGATATCAAAATGGTTGCTATTTCATGGTATGCTCAATTTCCTAGTTGATTAAGAATCCTCTCTAATAAAAGAACTTTGGATCACACTGCAGACACTAATTTGCTCATGACTTGTGTTTTTTCCCCACGGCAATAGGGAAACTAGTTATTAAATTTTGACCCTGGCTAGCCCTCAGATGGAAGAGATGCCCGTCCTGGGAAGGAAGCTTGTTATCTGTGCATAATTAGCTGTCAAATGGTCTATGCCCAGGTCTTCATGCAGGTCTTACTCTGTGGGGATTACTTGAACATAATCCCGGCAGAGTTTGCTAATAGAAAAGTTGCTTAAACACTTTTTCAGATAACCAAGAATTGGCTATACCTCTCAGTTATTCTAGGCATATCTAGAGCCAAGTTTATGCCTGGGCTCCTAACATGACATCAGTCATTCCTTTGGATGTGACCAGGGAGTAAATTACATTAAGAGCATTGCATCATAATATCTAGGTAACTCAGGAACTCAGAACATTATAGCTGTAAAGACCCTTAGAAACAATCTTAGTTATCTCCTTGTATTTAATCTTTTGTCTCGTTAAAACAGCCATCACCACTTACAGTTACAAAATGATTGTCTTGTGATGAGAACTCTTAAGATCTACTTTGTTAGCAACTTTCAAACACACAATACAGAATTATTAACTACAGTCACCAAGCTGTACGTTACACCCCCATGACTTATGTTATAACTGGAAATGTGTACCTTTTGGACAGAGATTGGTTTTTTGGGGTGATGTGAAAGGATAGGAACTAATGACAAGGGTAAGATCGGTCAACTCCTAGCTCTAAAGTGTATGAGTTGGCTAGTGAAGGAGCGGCATGAGGGCTACGTGAAGGGCTCGCTATTAGCGGGTTATGATTCTCACATTTGAAATGATCCAGTATAGTCAAAGACAGACCAACTCCTTTTCCACAAAGGTTACAGTGACTGATCATTTTGTTCTTATGATAGTTTTTCTTTTAGTCCATTAAGGCATTTTATTATTTTAAAAGTACGTATGTCTATATATAAAAACATGCGTGTGTGTGTATACTCTAACATTTATTGAGCACTTACTAAGTGTAAAGCACTGCTAGCTACTTTCTGTGCATTATATCTAATCCTTATAACTCTATAAAAATGGGAATGGAAAGCTTAAGAAATTTATCCTAAGCCCCCAGGTAGTTAAGTGGAACAGATTAAAATGAACTGAGATCTATCTGTTTCCAGAGATTAGACTCTTACCAAATCCATAGCATTAAACAAGATATTAAAGAGAAAGTAAATATCATAGGGGTGGCTATTCCCTGTTTCTGGCTTTTTTTAGACCAGTAGTTCTTAAACGTGGATGTCCATAGGAATCAACTGAGGCATTTTTTAAAATATTAGAGGCCTGGCTGTATCTCAGACTTGCCATATACTCAGCGATACGCCCTAGGAATATGTGACTTTATAATACAGCCAGCCAACCAGGCACTGATACGTAGGTCAGTGTTTGGACACAGTACTCTAGGCTATAATTAACCCAAATAGTAAATAGAGTTTCTCTACTATGTTATTCTGGGAAAGAGAGCTCGGTAGGCTAGAAAATCTTGTAATTTTGCCTTGGTGTAGCTCTAGAATCATCATTTTTGGTTACTGAGAAAACCCTATACATATTAATCGGGTATTTAATTAAGAATGGAATATCTCTGCACAAGCTGCAGGACATATTCAGAAAAAACTTCTGTGACTTTTTGATCCATTCCTTTCCTCAAATATGTTAATTTCCTGTTCTAAATGTATTCTCTTTTGCTGAAGAAAAGTGGCAAGTGTATAAAAAGTATCACATTTATCCCTTGGAAAAAATATGCTAATATTCTCCCATAGTACTCTGTTCCTGCCTAAATGCTAATATCTATTTCAGTGCACTGTAATTTATCAGTTTACAATCATTCTGCTGTCACCAGACTGTCCAAGGGCAAGACGAGTCTTATTTATCTCTGTGCTCAACATCTATGCTGTGTTCAATTAATAGTCAATGAATAAACCATCTTTCTCCCTTCCCCCCGGGCCCTCCCTCCCTCCCCCCCCCCCCCCCTCTCTTTATATATATATATATATATATATATATATATATATGTTATAACACACTTTTTTCTATTAGGCTAAGGAGCCAGTACTGCTTTGGTTTGAATTTGAGCTTCTTCACTTATCAGCTCTATGAGCTCAGACAAGCTGCTTATTATCTTCAAGCTTCAATTTCTTCCTCTGTAAAAGTGGTATCATAGAGTATCTACTTCTAAGGATCATTACAGGCATTAAACTTAATGTACACAAAGCACCTGGAAAAGTGTGTGATATTTAAAGAGGATCCAAGAAATGCTAGCTCTTTGTGATAACCTTACTGTAGGGCTTCAGATGCTTAAGGACAATAGCAACAACAAAATCTAATTTTGGAGTAAGTAGACATTTCCTTTATATTATCTAGGGGCAAAGTTTGCTAAATAAATTAACAGTGGATGGAGTTTGTTGGAAGAATGTTTCCAACTATTTAGGTAAATCAACTGCTTCTAATTACTGTCAAGTAATTTAGAAGCACCATTTCCATACATGCAACTGATATGTTAATTACAAATGATCATTATTTATTCATGAAAAACTATTCTTCTCAGTCCCTCCACTGTGTCCCACTTTGTTAAGGAGAGGAACAGTGGGTAGGAGATTTGCTTGATAGTAGCATGCATAATGTGAGCGAACCTGAGAGGGGAAAATCAACAACTAACCCAACACTACAAAAGAGTGGAGAGGCTGACAGGAGAAAAGAGTGTCTATAATTACACATATTTTCATCCTGTGAGAGTAGTTATAAATATAAAAATTTCTGAACCATGAAAGCAGAGAGTGCAGAGCATTGCCAGCAGGCCCAGGGGGCAAGAAACCTAGAGGGAACAAAAGCTTTAGAAGAAAAATCAGCACCAGAAATCACAAATCTAGCATATGGGTGATCTCAGCTCACCTTTCAGATCTGGAGGCTAAAATTGGAAGCAAATGCAGCTACTACACTTCAGTTGTAATGCTTTATAGTAACTGCTCAACTCTTGATGTTCTGGCACCAAATGAAGGAAAAAAATTCCTGATGGTTGTTCGGATGAAGATTAAACACACACACAAATACACACAAACATGTCATAAATGCACACACACATTCAATAAACATATGTACACACACACACGTGCACATACACACAGGAAACATACACACACAGACACAGACACGCAGGAAACATACACACACATACACAGACACGCACAGCCATCTTCAGGAGTACAAATGTGAGCACTAGAGATCTGGTAACAGAAGCAAGCAGCATGGGAAAATATTCCCGGGAAACGAGATCTTCCAAGCAGTCTGTTAATTTTTGAGGAGTAAGTTTCACCAGGAAGTCGAGGTTACAGCAGACCCTTCCCAGCCGTGATTCACCTGACTCGTCTGCTAAAATGCATGCCGTGTCCGCCCACGCTCTCCGAAGCCTTGACACTGTGACACCAAAGCCCTGAGGTGCAGAGACTCCTGCTGACGTTCAGAAACAGTCACGTAGAAACTGCCGGTTTTCAGCGTTTGCTTCCGGGTGTGGTTTGGCAAACGGGAGGGGTGTGGAGGCATGATAACCACCATCCCACATACCCCCAAAAAACTGCCTCCCCCATACTCCCCACTCTTATACTTCACTGAAACATGCAAATAATATCTCAGCCACTAAAATTTAGTGTGACTCCTTCATCAAATCATCAAACTGACCCTTAGTATAGCCTGTGTGACAGGGCAGAAAGTCCAGGGATTGGAGTCAAGAGGGTCGAGGCATGTGAATAGTAGACAAATCATTGATTAAGAGTGTGATCGTTAGGGGTGCCTGGGTGGCTCAGTCGGTTAAGCGGCTGCCTTCAGCTCAGGCCATGATCCGGGGGGGTCCTGGGATCGAGCCCAGCATGGGGCTCCCTGCTCAGCGGGGAGCCTGCTTCTCCCTCTCCCTCTGCCTGCCGCTCTACCTACTTGTGCTCTCTCTCTATCTGTCAAATAAATAAATCTTTAAAAAAAAAAAAAGAGTGTGATCTTTAGAAAATGCTCTTCCTCTTTGTGCCTCAATTCCTAGACAGAGACAGTCTCTGGTTTTAACACTCATGTCCCAGGAAAAGCCTCAGTCCCGGGCAACCCGAGACGGTCGGTCATCCATTAAGATGCAAGAAGATGTTGCAAAGAGGACACGGTAGCACCTGGTACATGGTCTTTCTTCAGTAAATATTTGTTTGTTTTTAAAAAATCAGCAGCCCTTGGGGAGTTTGAATTTTCAGTAGACACGAGGGGAAGCGATTTTATCAAAGAAGGATGGGTCCACTGAACACCAAAGGGCAGCGTGAAGAATGGGAAGGGAAGAAGAGATCTGACTTAAGAGAAAAGTTTGAAATGGTAGGTCTCCTGGCACCTAGGTCATTATTACTCAATTTGCAATTCTGCCCAAGACCCTAAATGCAGACCCAGCATGATCTGCTGCTTTTGCAGGATCCCAAGAATGGTGGAAGCTGGCTTAACATGTCAAACTAGTTTAGAAGGAGTACCCAGGTTCAGTTGAGCTCTTTTAAATGTTAATGAAGTAGTGTTTCATACCTCAACACTGGCTAAGATCCCTGAGGACAAATACCAGAGCCCACCCTTCAAACAGTCCCCGCTGAATTTTAGGATCAGTGGCCTGTTATCATGATGGGGACAAGGCTAGTACTGGAAGGTTCTATGAAAGATTTTGCAAATTAGAAAAAAGGCTTAATCAAAGGAGGTATGGGGGAATCTTATTTAACTAAGCACGGTACACATTATCCTATCTTCTCTCCCTGCAATAACAACTGGGATTCTGTCAACCAGAATAGTGTTTTGTTTTTGTTTTGTTTTTTTCCCCTTTGGTGTCTTACTCTAGTGATCTCACGGAGACCATTGTTTTCTAAGGGGCGTCTGAGAAAATAATAGGTTCCTGAAATTATTCAGTCAAACCCTTCAAAGGATACACTTTATCATTTAACCTGTTTTAGAATCCTAGATGCCCAGGCAATTCATATAAAGCATAAGGGAGAAACATAAAAAAATCTAGGCAGAAGTCGTCTGAGTCCAGAGCCGTCAAATGTGTTTCCTGTGAAGTGTAAAAAGCAGCAGGGACATTTATGTTGTTGCGTACCATGAATAATAAACATTGATAATAGCTATAACATTTAATTTAATTGCAGAGACTCAACATTACAGATGCCTTCTTGCCGGAGAAGTGAACATTTAAAGGATATTTTGGGTTTAGTGTCCAATATCTCTCTGGCTCTGCGTATAAATGTCTTTTCCAATTAAAAGCACACCCACAGAATATTCTTGGATTTGTCACCAGTGACTTACACTAAGATTTTTCATGTAGGTCCACAAAATAAAACATTTCAAATGCTTTAACTGGCTCTAACCTCCAAAGATTCTTTTCACCCCTCCTCTCTGGTTCTTGCTGTCACTGGCCATGCAGCCAACCAAACTAGACACTTTGGGGACATCTTTCATGCTCTCCTCAACCCACATCCAATTAACCACCATACTGATTGATACTGATTCCCCATTTACCATCTCATCTCTCCTCCCTCTTATTTCTTATGATTTCTTGCCTGGATTTTAAAATATCCTCTATCTTCTCTCTTATCACCAAAACTCTTCTCCAGATTCTTGTCTGAGTCCCTTGGTCTCTCCATGCTGTTGCTTAAATCCAGTGAAGAGCAGAATACCCACAGCTCTGGTAGACACTGTCCTAGAGAGCAGAGACTGGGCCACATCAATCGTTTCTCCCCAGTACCCAGCACAGGGCACAGTACTTACCCAACGTCTACTTCACCTATCTGGGGAGAGCTGGCTTAAAAGCTTTGACCCACAGATTACCAGCTGTATGATTTAGGGCGAGTTATTTCATTTCCCTGAGCTTCAGTTCCTACACCTGCAAAATGGTGTAACATTTTCTTCAGAGGTGTCATTTAAGATTTAATGAACTACCTATGTAAAGTACCACGTACTAAACCTGGCCCACGGAATGCACCCATGCACCCAAGAAAGGCAGGTTCCTCTACCCGATGAATATTTTCTCATTTTCTAGAAATAAAAATAAAAACTTGTATAACATGCAAAGTACTTCCCTCAAACAGGTGGGCCCAACCTTGTTTCCTTATATTCATTTTCAGTATATTGGCAACACGTATTTCGTTTTTACCATGTATTTTCATGTTTCCATAATCTCTCAGTCTTATTCCCCCAGCCTAGAATGTCTTTCCTTCATTCTCCTGTGGTAGTAAATCTCCACCCATCATTCAAAGTCCATTCCAGATAGCACTTCTTTTCTTTTTTCTTTTTTTTTTTTTAAGATTTTATTTATTTATTTGAGACAGAGAGAATGAGAGAGAGCATGAGAGGGAGGAGGGTCAGAGGGAGAAGCAGACCCCCCGCCGAGCAGGGAGCCCGATGTGGGACTCGA
This sequence comes from Mirounga leonina, assembly GCF_011800145.1. Classification (NCBI taxonomy): domain Eukaryota; kingdom Metazoa; phylum Chordata; class Mammalia; order Carnivora; family Phocidae; genus Mirounga; species Mirounga leonina. The sequence goes on along the minus strand of NW_023270314.1, from coordinate 2,253,075 downwards.
TCCCGGGACTCCAGGATCATGACCTGAGCTGAAGGCAGTCGCTCAACCAACTGAGCCACCCAGGCGCCCAGCACTTCTTTTCTATTAGGTCATTTTCTTGCTCCAAACACCTTACAGCGACCTGTAAGGACTTTCCCTCTGCACTCCCAGCTGACCTCTTCAACTTTACCTTCTAAGACTCTCCCCCTCCCTCATACCCCAAATCACACTGGAGTTGTTTTTTGTATTGTAGTGCCTCATTCATTTCTGCCAAAATTTTGGTATGACTAGCTCCCTGTCATGAAGGGCTCAAGTAAAAAAAAATGCTCAACTTTACTATTAGCTAGGGAGATACAGATTAAATCCAGAATGGGACAAAAATGATCCAATTATTTTTAAAAATTGATAATACATTGCCAAAGATTTGGTGAAATTTATGTTCTCATACAATGCAGAAGTATAAACTGGAGGTCAATTTGGCAGTGTCCATTAAAATAAAGTATGCCCATATCTCCCTAACCTTAGCCCCATGTCAATATTCACCCTAGAAAAACAGTCACTGGTACACATGAAGATTTCCATTAAAGCCGTGTTCACAATAACAAACAAAACAGAACAAAAAGCCAATTGGGTAACGAGCTAAATGTCCATCAAGGGGGAAATGCTTAGATTAACCATGGTACTCACACACCACAGAATACTACACAGCAGATTAAAAATGTAAGTATATACTGACAAGGCAAGATGTTCAAGACATACTTCTTAAAAAAAAAGATTTATTTGAGAGAGAGAGAATGTGAGAGTGAATGTTGGGGGAGGACAAGAGGGAGAGGGAGAGAGAAACCCAAACAGACTCCCTGCTGAGTGTGGAGCCCAATGTGGGGCTTGATCCCACGACTTGGAGATCATGACCAGAGCCGAAACTTAAGAGTTGGATGCTCAACCGACTGTACCACCCAGATGCCCCCCAAGACATACTTCTGAGAAAGCAAGTCACAGAATAATAAGTACATATGAAAATATCAATGCATTTTAAAAAATTACTTATAAAAATAATAATACCTAGCATTCATTGAGTGTTTACTATTAGGTATTGTTCTAAGTGCTTTAAATTTATCAAAATAGTTACCCTTCCTAACAGCCTGGTGAAGTATGTAATGTTATCATCCCAATTTTGTATGAGGAAACTGAGGCACAGTAAATTTCCAAGGGCACACCATTAATGGGTAACGACTCTGTCTCCCCATTTGCCTTGTAATCACCACTCTGTATTGCCTTATGTGTTTAGGTCTAAAAACAAATAAATAAAGTTGTGTGTAACATTTAAAGTAATTAAATGTTGTGTGCGTGTATACTGAGTGCAAAGAAAAATGTTTGCATAAATACCCACTCTCACAGCGTTTCTTCACGAGGGCAGGTGGAGGGAGGAAGGAGCTAGAATGGAATGAAGAAAGGGAAATAGTTAAAGGGATTTAAAAAAAAAAATTGACTGCATTCTTTTCACACTGAATTACTTGGAAATTTTATAAGGATGTATTCATATTTTTTTGTATAATTTGTTTTAATACAATAGCCCAGTATCATCATAAGGAAAATGACAGGGAAAGTCATTCTAGAACAAACCAAAGAAGGTGGGACAAAGGGAAATTTTGTTTAAAAAGTGCTTTGAGGCACATCTTTGAAGTAAGTTGAGCAAAAATAAATTACAACTGTAATTGCCTGGGTAAATTAGGTGAAATGAAGGGATTTTAGCTGCATGACCACAGAAATTATAGATATAGAAGTGTGGTCTGTGTGAGCCACCGAGATTCCGTTTGACCAGTCGTGACTGAATGTTTTTTCTGTTGGTACCGTTAATTTGCTGAAAGCTGTCCAAATTTTCCTTTCTTCCACGTCCTCTCGGTTGTTTATTGGTCTGTGCTAGCATTTTAGTTATATGGCCTGGTAGATCATTCATGCTGAAGCAGGAATGCTATACATCCAGGTTTTCAGGGAGTGATGTTTGAGTAAGAAATGGTGAGGAAGGATTATGAAATACTGCAGGTTTAATTTTTGCTTTTCACCTAATGGCTCCTGAGATGAAAAACTGCAGTGATTTCAAGCTTGATAGATGTGAGATCCCAGAGACAGGTACAAATCAGTCCACCCAGGAAGTTTTTTGAAAAATGACATGAGTCGGCTTTATAATCCTACTTTTATATGATGATTATTGATCCTCTGCCCCCTGTCCCCCAAATAACAATGTGGGGCAACAAAGAAGGAAACAGAGTTATTCCCTACACAGCAGATTCAAAATGAGATCTGTTTCTCCTCTTACTAAGCAGTAATGTCCACGCCTGATTGCCCTGCCTCTGATTGTGGCCCTTTTCTAAACCACTTTTCACACTGCAATCACAGTAAGCATTCTAAAATGCGCATTTGATCATGTCACTCTCTTGCTTCAAATCCTTCTCAGTTGCCCTATCGCTTAGATACAGCCCGAAGTCGTCAGGCCAGTGTGCCTCATTACAATCTGGCCCCTGCTTATATTTTCAGGCTCCAAACAGAAGAACTGGCAATTTTGTCTCAGGTCTGGACTCTGTTATTGCTCCCTGTGAGGTGGCTCTTTCGTATTCCTTGCTGCCTCCACCTACCTGTAGCATCTACTTGCCTATGAGTCTCGTCTGCAGGAGGAGCCAGGTCTGGCCCTCCCATGTCCCGGTTATAAATAAATAATTGCCCATCCATGATCTCCCACAGAACCCCACACTTATGCTTATTTCTTCCCCAGACCCATAAATATGAAATCAGATTTATTTATTTATTTTTCTGTCACCAATGACTAAGACAACACCAGACCCAATGATATTTTGCTGAATGAATGAATGAATACCTAAATTTTACAAATTGGTTAATGTTCATCAACAACTTTGTAAGTTAGCTATGTTGTCACTTCTCTGAAAAGACAACAATTTCCTAGTTAATGGCCACGGCTGTAATTACAAACGAGTAACAAGGATCACAAACATTTTTTTCAGTTCTTACTATGTGTCAGGGACCGTGTTATGCCATTTTATTTTTTAATTTTTTTAAAAGATTTTATTTATTTATTTGACAGAGAGAGACACAGTGAGAGAGGGAACACAAGCAGGGGGAGTGGGAGAGGGAGAAGCAGGCCTCCCACGGAGCAGGGAGCCCAATGGGGGCTCGATCCCAGGACCCCGGGATCACGACCTGAGCCAGAGGCAGACGCCTAACGACTGAGCCACCCAGGCGCCCCCGTGTTATGCCATGTTAACACCAAAACATAAAAACGAGGAAGCCACTGTTATCATCTTCTGTGATGAGGAGAGCAGGGCTGAGAGAAGTTACTAAATTTCTCCTCAAACTCCACACATTCCACTGAATTAGTCTGTGAGAGTTCAGTCGCCCAGTGCATTCAGAGTGTCTGGCAGATGCCTGGGCTGTAAGCTCTCCAAGGAAGCCTTTCCTGTTACTTTTGCTCCTGATTTTGGGACTATGCTTGTGTTTCTGCCTGCGTCATTTCTAAGCCTAGTATCTGGGGATTTTTAAGTTGCCATTTTTAAAAAAGATTTTAGTTATTTATTTATGTATTTGAGAGGAGAGAGCATGAGAGCACAAGCAGGAGGGAGGGGCAGAGGGAGAAGCAGACACCCCGCCGAGCAGGGAGCCCGATGCGGGACTCGATCCCATGACCCTGGGATCATGACCTGAGCCGAAAGCAGATGTCTAACCGACTGAGCCACCCAGGCGCTCTAAGTTGCCATTAATGCAGTGGCAGATATACTGAGTAGAAGATATATTTTTAAAAAAGTTACATTTTTTTAATCAGCAAAAACTTTAAAAATTTAAAAAAAAGGGGGGAAGAAGCTACTGCCACAGACCTCATCTGTAGCCCCTTGTTGCTTCTCCAACATGCCAGGTGCTCTTCCATCTTAGGGGCCTTGCACTCTTTCCCGGGGATGGAATGTTCTTCCCTACATACTCATGGGGCTGAGCCCCTCATCTCCTTTCGTCCTCTCCTCAAATATCACCTCACTGATGCTCCTCTGACCACCCAGCCCCACACCCTCTTCTCCTGGTACCCTGGCACTCCCCAACCTCCTTATACTGTACTGATTTATTTTTTTTTCCCTTAATACTTGCCACCACCTAACATTATAGATGTTTATTTACTTATTTCATTTATTGTTTATCTGCCCGACTGGAATAGAAACTCCATGAAGGGAAGAATTTCCCAATCTCTCTCCTTTTTTTTTTTTCCACCAGAGGAGCCTGACTGCCTCAAATAGTGCCTTGCACACTATAGATGCTTAAAAAATACTTTTTTGAATGAATGAATGAATATCAAGACTATAACTGGGCAATGTTATATAACCTTGTTTGGCTACATATATGATCTAGATACAGGGAATTTAACTATCTTTTGTCAACAGATAGCCCGATTTTTATCTGTCAAACTAAAATTTTGGTGGAATAACTGAGCAGCTAATGTATTAGAGAAAGCAGATGATGTGGTTAGATCTAGAGAGAGTAACACGACAAAGATAAAGTTTAAAGTTTGACTCAAGTCCCACATTTCTATAAATAACTGAAAGTGCATCAGAGGGAATGTTAATGACTCTATTTGATTTGTTTTATTCACAGAATAATCAAATATGCCTAATAAGTTGCACATAATGAACTTCTTGATGATTTTCTTAATAAATTTATTAGAGGTCAAACAGGTTAAAAGTGATTGGGGCTTCTTTGTGGAACACTCCAAATATGTGCAAAATATTATTCAATACAACTGGAGGAAATATTTTTAACATCAACAAATATTAACACCATAAAATGATGTGTGATCTGATAACTAGTATCATACAGCTTTGTATTATCCCTCCCGCCAATTTCATTTAATAAAATAAGACCCATGTGAAATGGCGTGTGCAATGGGTTCCTGTGGGAATTAGCTCTGTCTCAATTGCTATGGCATGGGCAGTGATATTTAAAGTTGCTTCTTACATTGCTTAAGAATGAATAATAACATAATAATCATTTAAATTTTCTAAAAATTTAAACAGGATCAGAGACACAAAAATAAAGAGAATTTCAGGATTAGCAACAGTCCCCCCTCCCAGCCTGGTGGTCAGCCTCATTCCAGACCCATTATAAAACTCAGAGAGCTCTCAGGGTCTCAGGTTCCCTGCAGACTTCAGTTCTAGACTTTATGGAGTGGTCAAATATGATACTGTGCCATCTAGATTCAGGCAGAAAAGTGGAGAGTTCTTAGCCTATTTCTGTTCATAACATATCGGCACAATATTTCTACCAATCACCCAAAGCTAAATCTAAGGCCAGTTATGAGTAATGTAGCCATTTCTATTTATGAAAAACTTAACTTGATGCTTCCAGGAGAATTAGATAAAAGTGAGCCCCTTTAGGGTATGATCTATGTTTTGTTTAAACTGCTTCTTTCTCAGTGCCAGGCATAAGGGCACCTGGTTAATATATATATATATATTTTTTTTTTTGGCAGTCTGATTGACTCCTTTAAAGTGATTTCTTAAAATACTGCCTGCCTGTAGAGAGAGATTCACTCACAGTGAGCTGTCAGTCTCTGTCTTCGTCACCCATGGTAATTAAGGTCAATGGCAGGGTTCCTTCTCATGGATCCTATAATTCTGAGACAAGCCTTGGATGCAGTCTCCTTTCCAGAATGGTTGTCATTTGTGAAATTCCCTACATGCTATGATTCGGTAGAAGTCTATGGTTCAATACGACACACTTTGCAACTTCCTTAAACGTGGTTATACCCGATGGCTGAACTTAGAAAGGTGTGGTTCCGGCACCGCGACTGCCAAGACTCCTTCCCTCCTTTTCCCGTAGCTGAGGCTCAGCAGCTAACCTCTAAGTGTGGGCATCTGACATGAACCTCCCAGTAACCACACAGAGCTTATGATGTGTTATATGACTGCCTTCTGTATCAGCTTCCTCTTTCTTTGTAAACGTAATCAAGAACAAGACAAGATCAAAATCCATTGTGCAAAACTGCACAAACTTGGCTTAACTTAGGTATACCTATGGAGCCGTGGTATATTAACAACATCCTAACTGTGCTTTAGGTTGGTGCCAGCAGTCTGTAGGCCAATATTTAATAACCTAAAAGAATATTCTTTCTCAAGCCAATTAGGCTTAAACTGAATCATTAAGCACAGCTTTTAGGCAATAGAAATTGGCTTCTCTGCTAATGGTTAAAACAATAACCTGTAATTGGGTCTGGTGAATTCCTCAAAGCCAAAATGATGCCAGATCTTGATGTAGCACAGAATTTGAGGACAAATGCTGTATTCCTTCGAGATAAACCACATAGTTCTCAGCCAACAGAAGAAGGATGATTACTTCCATTTTCTGCATTTGCAAATCAAGACTCTGTAGCAACAGGAAATACAGACAGACCCATCTGCGAGTTTGAGGAAAAAGACTGTTGGATAATAACATACAGCAATAATGGTGCATGTTTTGTGGAAAGATGAAGTCTTCTTTTTGCCAATGCTATCTGTATTTATTAATTCTCTCTTTACCCTCATTGCTATTAGGCAAGGTAGATAGGACAGGTGCCCTTAAATCAGTTTTGAAGATGAAAGAACACCAAAAGATCCAATGACTTGCCAATACCAGCCAACTAATAGGATCCATTTGCCTCTGGACTTAGAATGGTCAATGGGGGACTTTTACTGTCTCTTGAAGACAAACAGAGAGCAAAGGAAATGACTTAGTCTGAGATGAGAGTTTAAATATATATGCAGGCAAAATTCTAAGATAGGAAAGGGACTCTTGCCTGTCTTAAAGGAAAGTTATTTACATTTACAGTTAACATAAATAATAGTTAATAAGAATTAATGTTAGTGGCAGGTACTTTCACACACTTTCTCTTAATCACATCTGCCCTGCGAGAAAGGTATTGTCATTTCTGCATTATGCATAATGAATTAGAGTTTCAAAGAGTAAATGATCAGGCGCCTGGTGGCTCAGTTGGTTAAGCATCTGCCTTCAGCTCAGGTCATGATCCCAGGGTCCTGGGATCGAGTCCCACATCGGGCTCCCTGCTCGGCGGGGAGCCTGCTTCTCCCTCTCCCACTTCCCCTGCTTGTGCTCTCTCTCTCGTTCCCAAATAAATAAAATCTTCTAAAAAAAAGAGTAAATGATCATATTATGGTTAGAATATCCTTACGCTCCTCAGAAACGATAAGAACTTGAATTTTAACGTCTTAATTGAGATGGTGAAAATATCAATTGTCAAGAAAGTAACAGTTTTCTAATTTCCATTAAAAGTAACATAGAAAGACAGAAAATGGTTTCTAAAGTTGCTCTCAGGTGCCAGATCTTAGTCAAGTGGTACAAGGGTATAGAAAGAAAATGTAAATAGAGAAAAAACAATACCATACTTAAACAGTTAAAAAGTATTATACATTTCATTTCATAATGAATAGCCATAGAAGGTATCAGAAATCCTTAGACTATTACCAGATTTCAGAATTGATGGACATCAAGATTCCTCTCACACTTAAAATAAAAGGAAATAAAACCTTTTTGGTAGCACCTGTAAGAATCTGCCCCATCTGGTTCCCAACCAACTCTTGAGTTCATCTTACTTGACTCTCCATGATGCAGTCGCTCTGCTCATATTCAGCCAGTCCCACGTGGCAAGTCACGGACTTCCTTCTCTGGGTGCCCCCCCACAAGCTCTGCCCTTGCTGTCTGTCTCAGCGAGACTATCCCTACCACTATTAAAAGTAGCTTCTCATACTCTTTTACACAGCACCTTGTTTTCTTCTCCTTTTCTCTTTCTGACACTTGTCACAGTGCTTAATTATAAGGCAGCTTTATATCAGGAAGTATAAATTTGTGTTTTTTGTGTGTTCCCCCCCCCCATGCCCCTTGGCTTCCTTCAGTCCACACCCAGGTAAAAAAAAAAAAGAGAGAGACTCAAAAATAGCTGAAAACCTTTGGCTGTACAGCAGAAAGAAATGGCAGCATTGCTTTTCATCATCCAAAGACGAGATAGAATTGGGGCTGGGAGAAAGGCAAAGAGGAGGCCACAGGGCTCCATTGACTGTACAGACAAAAAGTAAAAGGAGAAAAGTTCCCAGAGTGGGAGGGGAAGAACAGGAGTAAGGTGGGAAAAGATTCAGCACATGCTGGCCTGACTATGGAAAACCAATTTGCCCCCAGCCTGTGGACAACTGGTCCTATTCCATAGTCCCGGACAAGTGTAAGCCCTCTGGATTTAGGACATTAGCACACTGCAGAAGGCTGGATAACGGCCCACAGTGGTCTTATTCCCTGGAACCTATAAATGTTGCCTTACATGGAAAAAGGTTCTTTGCCGATTCTTAATTAAGTTAAGAATCCTGAGATGAGGCGATTATCCTGCACAATCTAGGTGGGCCCTGAATGCAACCACAAGTGTCCTTATACGAGGGACGTGGAAGAAGATTTGACACAGAAGACAGAAGGCAGAGACCTGAGCGAGGTAGCCACACGTCAAGGAATGCAGGCAGCCACTAAAGCTGGAAGAAACGAGAAAAGGACTGTCCTCTAGAGAGAGCCTCTGGAGGGAGCACAGCCCTGCTCACACCTTGGCTTTGGGTCATTCAACTGATTTCAGACTTCTGGCCTCTAGGACCATGAGAGAACACTTTTCTACTGTTTAAGCCATGAGGTTCGTGATAATTCGTCGGAGCAGCCATAGGAAACTAACCCACATCTGGAGTGAAAATCTCATTATCCTGGCCAGTGCAGAACTGAACTCAATCATCAGGGTGATTTCCTTTAGGTTGCGAGAAGTGATAGATAGATATATCACCGGTTACATATAGATTTATGTGTACATACTTATTATTATTATCAGTATCATTTTCTTCCTCTCTGCCAGGCAGAAAGTTCCATGAGAGTTACAACCTTTTTTATTTGGTTCGCCATCTATACCCGGGGCTTAGCTCAGCAGCTGTCACATCATACTTGCTCTACAGATAATTGTTGAATGAATGAAAAAAAAATTGCTAAAATAGCAGCACAAAATGAGGAAAACAAAAACAACACATGGTAAAAATAACTCTGAGAAAGACTGCACCAACAACTACACTGAACGGTCGAATACCCATTATCAGCAATCTAAATAGGGATTTAGGTCAGTCTGACCCCATGTGTAGGAAGGCTTTCTAGCATCTAGAGATTTGTCCTTTATTACTGACTAACCGTGAGTGTTCCTGGCACCGATACGTTTTCAGTCAGTTTTACCAGCACAATCTCAGTGGATGCTCGAAGCTCCAGGTTAGCTGCTAATAACTGAGAAGCAATATTCGCAGTGCCCATTGCTGCAGGCTGAGACCACAGGGCGGGAATACAGCAACTGTAGCCCGTGAGCTATTGCTACCTTTCTATGGGGGGGGGGCAGCCTCACGAGCCACCTCCCAATGAGGGGGACCAGACCACCACCTGCTCAGCCTTGCCATGTACTGGATGATATGGTGCCTTGCGTGTGTGTCATTCCCAAGGTGACTGGGATAAAACAACACGGTTGCATTTTTCGTGGCTCCTTCATAGCTGTGAGTGCAGTGTCACAGGAAGTCATCCAGAGAACAAAAACTTTCAGTACTTGACTGAAATTCCAGCTTGCACTCCTATTTAATTATAACCGAAACAATCCTCCACTCAGCTGGCGAGAAAGGTGAAGAATCTGGAAATGAGTCCCAGGCAGAGAGGAGACGTGAGGAGACTAGCTTTCCTCGAGGCCCCGGGGCCGAGAACGGAGCTGGGGACCCTCACACCAGGCGTCTAGGGAAAATGAAGACTGAGGCTCTGCCTCCCTGCCTGCCCCCTCTGAGGTCTCCGCCTGCTCCCCTCTGACAGGCAAGCGGACGTGGGCAGGGGCCTTGCAACAATCCGGGCTGTACCTGGCTGGTCCGGCCACGCGGTGGCCTCTGAAATTTCTGTGTCTGGCACGGAGCGGAGGGAGGGGTTAGGCAGGTATGGAACAGCTCAATACATCCAAACCAAGCTCGTCAGGCCCCTTCCGTACTCGGAGCCACCTGAATTCAAGTAAACGCATCCTTTTCCAAAACATTACTATTTTTAGGAACGGTTCTTAACTTTCGAAAGGTCAAAGTCCCTTGTGAGAATGTGAGAAAAAAAGGACAGACCCTTTTCCCACCAATAATGCACTTACGTAAACCCATAAAGGTTAAGATCCCTTGATCTTTTCTACAGATGGATAAAAATACTACTTTATTAATGGCTGAGAAATCTATTTACCTTTAAATTACAATGAATAAGGCCATACTGCCTGAGTTAGAATGTCCAGCTCTATCATTCAGTAGCTGTATGACCTTGGGGAAGTTACTTTTTTTTTTTTTTATTTTAAGATTTTACTTATTTGTTTGATGGAGAGAGACACAGCGAGAGGGAACACGAGCAGGGGGAGTGGGAGAGGGAGAAGCAGACTCCCCGCTGAGCAGGGAGCCCGACGCGGGGCTCGATCCCAGGACCCTGAGATCATGACCCCAGCCAAAGGCAGTGGCTTAACCGACTGAGCCACCCAGGTGCCCTGGGGGAAGTTCCTTGATTACTTTCTTCCTCAGTTTCCCCATTTTGAAAATGAGAGTACTAATAATAGCACCTACCACAAAAGATCATTATGGAAAGCACATGGAAAGTGCTTACAATGGTGTCTGGAGTTCAACAATTCTATATGGAGCCTTGGCTATGTACAGGGACTGTTCCAAGGCTGAAGGTAAGGCAATGAACAAAAATTACTGCTCTCAGTGGGCACACATTCTGATGCGGAGCTTAAATTTTCACAGAAAATTTAAATTAAATTAAATTAAATTAAATTAAATTAAAATTTCATAGAAATCTTATTTCACAGTAATTTTTAAAAAATCACTTTATTTTTGTTTTCTCTTTGTTCAGATAACAGGTAAATGAGATTTTCATACAGATTTCCCTTCTGGGATGCTGTAGCTCCACAGAGCTCAAATCTAAGGAATTCTAATTTTTGTTTCATCCTCATTCCACACCCGACAGCATTTCTGCATAAGTAATTTAGACTGTGAGTACTCACCCTTAACTTGGCATAGGTATTTATAAAATGGGAAAAAAGCCAAATTCCAGGAAAACAATTTATTCTGTTCCATCCCTAAACTTTTACTCATTCATCTGTTATGCTTAAAAATCAATTAGCACTGTGCATACACTGTATCAACAGCTTTATTTAGGATTAACTACAGAGCTGGGCAAATTTAACTGCAATTTTCCCACCAATGATGCTCTAAAAACACGCATGGATTTCAGAGGCTAATGAAGAACTCTTCTCGCAGTGCCATATTTTTAAAGTTCTTGGGCTTTTACTTTATCTTTCTGTCTTCTGCTGTCTGCCTCCCACCTGCCCTCTCTCCCATCAGTACCAGTAGGATATCATACTTCAAGTTGATTCTTTTGAACTCTCTCTGTTTAAAAAGATTATTAGGAAATAATTATAGATTCAGAGGAAGTTGAAAAGAAATAGAGAGGGAAGTCCCATGTACCCCTGACTCAGCTTCTCCCAATATTAACATCTTGTAAAAGTATTGTTTAATATTAAAAATAGAAAATTGACGTTGGCACAATCCCATGGAACTTACTCAGATTTCGTTGGGATCGACTTTTTAACTAATAATTACATTTGGTAAGCATCAGTTAATGATCACAATAAAGGCTGGAATTCAGTTCATGTGTGTGTATTTCAGTGTGGGTTTCTGTGTATCCATTTCTGTGGGGGCGGGGGGAGGACAAACTCTGGCCCTATCCATTTCATGCTCGACTGTTCCGAGGAACAATTGGGAGAATATCACGTAAATGCCGTTCATAAACTGTAAAGTACTAAATAAACAGAAAGTATTATATTGTAGTAGATTTCTAATCTTTCTGTTCAGGAAAAATCTCTCATTAGTAGTGTACACAGAGAGTAGATGGAGCCTACATCCTAAACAATTCCCTTCCTTCTTTAACATTTCATCAGATACAGGACTGCTCATCTCTGGATGAAGTTAATTGTTCTCCACAAGGATGGAACCAGGACTGGAGCACAATGGGGTGTGAGCTGGATAGCACATTCCAGAGCTGGACCGGTCTCCTTCCATGTCTGTACACTATATTTTATTAATGCCCTGACACTCACATTAACATGTTTTTGTGGGGTTTTTTCCCAACTTCCCTCATATTCCTCTTGAAATCAACTGAAATTCCCAAGCTTTTTTTTTTTTTCTTTTTCCTCTCAGGTTTTGATGTTTAGCCATTCCTCCCTGATTTTGCACATAGATAGTTGTTTTCTGGGCACAGGAGCAAGACTTCATGTAGATTCTCATTAAATCAGGCCTATTCTACCATTCTACTGAGATTTTTTTTATATGTATCTGGACTCTATCACTAAATTTATTTACTGTCTCTGCCGGCTCCACATTGGCTCCACCCTTTACAAATGGTCCTTTAGTCCTTTCTTAAAATTGCTGAAGACATACTTGTGCATAGAAGGGTGAAAAGGAGATCATTAAAAAGCTATAAATTCGAACTGTAACATTTTGACCTTCTGTTAATGTTAAATTTTAATTAAGCACTCAGCTCTGTTTTTACTGAGGGTTGACATAAGAGATAGCCCTACACAAAAGGCCTATGTATTTTCTAGAAAACTGTATTAGGTGATTCGATGTCTCATTTGTAAGAATCCTATGGGAAATTTCTCTGGAGCTCAGGTTTAGAAAAAAAAATTTTTCCCTGCAATGATAGCTGAGCTGGTATGAGTTTCCTTCTGTTTTATCTTCCAAGACACTAAGAGAGAAACTGAAAATCACTTGCTCAATTGCTATACCTTTTCTTTATTTCTATTTATTGATTTTTCCTTCTTTCCATCATCCCACTTTATTACCTAACATGCCATGTTAATGGTTCTGTATATACATATTTTTTTTTTTTACCAGACATTATGACATATCCTTTCTAAAAGGAGGCAGGGAATAGAAACAAACATACATAATCAAGACATCTTTTCAAATATCTTTTCAGATGTTTAAAGATTCCACGGAATAATTTCTTCACTTTTTGAGTAGGACTTTAGGAAATGTTCCCCAGAGTACTTGTACTGAAGTAGTTTAGGTTTGCTTCAGCCCTTCAGATCACTTTTTTCTAAATTTTTTTTCTCAGTTTATAATGACATGTTCTCAAAATCTTCCACAGTAATTTCCCCAAATGGTACTTTAAGGTGTAAAGAGAAATAATTTGATCATTTGCTAATCTTTTCTCTTTTTTAGCTCTTCCATTAAAGGGTTATTGTTTTTTCTTTAATTAAGTACTTCTATCTGACTGAAATTTATACTGAAAAGACTTCTGGATTGGGTGTTAGAAGCCCAGGGTTCTTGCCTGGGATTAACTACTCTTTGCACGGCCAGGAGAAACTCATGAAGTTTCTCGTCTATAGAATGAAAACTACCTCTTGATGAACATCTGTTCAATATTAGGCACTCTTAAAATGTATATAACTTACTTTTAAAAACTTTAAAATATGTAGTTTATAATATGTAGTTTGATTATATGGATGTGCAATATTTGAAAGCCCAATTTTAGGAGCTTAAACCAGGTGGTCAGTAAGAATTATATCAGAAAGGCAATATTCTAGAGCTTGGCCACTATAAAAGCATTTATTATACTATTTCACTGAATAAATGATGCTTTGCTTATTAGCAAAAATATGTCAGAAATGGATTCAAAATTGGTGAAATTAGTGACTCATTAACTACCATGATAAATGGAACTTAACTGGTAAAATTAAAAGTTTTAAATATACATGGAATATTAAAGACTTCTGGAGCCATTCCCCACCTTTGCATGAACAGGGTGCAAAAATCTTAAGGAGGCTCATAGCCCATACCATAGGATTAGTGGCCTAAGTTTGATATTTCCAACTGCCAGTTTAATAGGATTTCTTGTTGTCTGAGACTGAATGTAAGGGTAACAAAATCCTGGCCCTGGAATGTCATTTTATCTGCCTCAAGTGAACCTTTTTCCCCACGTAATGACTGAAACATCTGAATGGACAGAGAACTAGAATTTCTCTCTCTCCCTCTGCTCCTCCCCACTGCGTGTTCTCTCCTTCTCTCTCAAATAAATAAAATCTTAAAAAAAAATAAAATAAAACAGGCCTGCATGTGTAGCAGAACTTGCCTTAAGATTTACTTTTAGCAAGGCTAGCATTAACTATTATAGGGCTACTGCTAACCCTCTTCAACCTTCTTCAGTAAACACACTTACTTATCAAAGGTGTGTGTCACCAAATTATCACAGGACAGTTCTTAAAAGACACTTTGCCTCATTTTAATCTTCATCAGAGCCCTTCGTTACCACTCGCCTTATTCCAGCTAGGAAATTCAAGTGTGGAGGATGTTAGCTTATAATCATATGAATATTGAGTGATAGAGCCTGATGCATCTGATTCTACTCTCCAATACCCCCTGCAGCCACCCAGATAAAGTCACATGGTCATTGCAAGGAAAAGATGAGAGATTATGAAATGCCTACAGCTGTTTCCTTGCAAATACATGGGTTAAACAAAGGCTCTTTAGCTCCCTTGACAGATAGTTAAAAGTCAACCAACCACCCAGTAAATTGATTTCATTGACATTTATTGTTGCTATATGTATAATCACAATTCCTCTTAATGTATTTTTGGCTCTTTTTTGTACTTTTCCTTTTTTTCAAAATCTATACTTTAGATCTTCCCAATATATTCAGATAAACTGTAGTAAATTCATACACTGAGGCACAGAGTACTTTGTGACATAATTGCATGACCTAGCTCTACTGGAAAGTTGGACTCTGAAATGATCAGTTGAAACATGCCTTGAAACAGTCAGAGTTACCTAAAGGTCAACAAGAAAGCTCATCTCAAGCATTGTTACATAGAAAGAAGAAAATGAAATGGTAATTTTAGAATTGGAATGCTGAAGTGATATAGAATATTCGTGGATTGATGATTTTAATGGCCATCAGAGCTCAGCAGAGTTGAATAAGTAGTCTGGGGTTCTACAAAACTACTAGTCAGGCCAAAAATTAAAAAAAAAAAAGGAATAAACAAAATACAAGATACAAATACACAAGAATTTACCCCCTAGTTACCAATATCACATTCCAGATGCATTTTATTTTGGATGTTGTGTTCTAAGCAGAGATCAACATGGTCACAAATAACCCAGATCTAGTTGATCAATTAAAATCTTAAGTTCTCAAGGAAAAGATCTTAGGTGAATACATAGGTAAACATTGATCTATTCTTATTTAAACTTCTGAAATTTATGCTTTTCGATTATTTTTGATGTAAGTAGAAGTTAGGGGGAGAAAATGATTCATTTCAGATAAAGTTATTTCTTTAGCAAGTCCTTATTACATGAGGAGGTAATGGCATCCGAAGAATACAAGGGAATGAAAAAAAAAGTATGTTCATACTTTTACTTTAAAATGTTATATATTTTAATCTACCTTAACTTCATGCCAAAAGGAAAATATATAGGATGAATATATAACATAACCAAACTTTTTTGGGGAAAGAGGCTAATATATTTTTATTATAGTTGTACATTAAGGAATTAGCTGGGTATTATCTTTTTCCATTAAAATCATCCTTCCTCTTTAATTAAAATAAAAAATACAGGGTGAGGAGTTCTATCTTTATTTTTTAAATGTGTGTATTTTTCTATAGTAATTTGAATAAAAAGTGCCTTGGAATTATTATGTTCTTCTAAACATTAAATCCATTAGAGTATCATATGGGGGGAAAATTCTACTAGTTGGGATGATTTTGTGGGATGGTTTTCTAACTAGTTCATACTTATCACCCCCAAACAGATGAAACGAGACACAAAAACTATAAAATGACTGCTTTTTGTAGGTTTATTGTCCATCAATGCTGAGGAAGCTGTTTAGACACAAAATTCTGATTTGTTCTAGGATTTCAACGTTGACTTTAGTAACAGCAGTGGGGGGGAATGTGCTTAGGGGAGAAAAGCTCTGGTTATTTTATGAACATACCACTCCGTTCACTGATAGCAGCTGGTCTCCCCTTTTGAGGCCTCCGTGTCTTTCAGCCACCCCTCCAGGAATGATGCGAGAGATATAAATGGGGGAATTTTGCTCCTTTCCTCCCATCACGTTAAAACCAAGGCCTTCATCAGTCTTTGGCAGTTCGACTACCCGAGGGTGGGAGTGGCCTTCACTAGCTGCAAAAGCTGCAACTGTTGCCTGAAAGAAAAGATGGTCATTTGGTAATAAAATGAGGGAAATAAGGCTCGTCGTATGCTTTGAGTGGGTAGGATCAGGCAACTCCTCTTACTTTTATTAGCATTCTCCTGTGAAAAAAAGAACACAGTGGGGAGGGTGCTAGCTTCATTTAAATGTCATCTATGACTCTGTTCCTTGGCAAAGCCCTGCCTGGCTATTTCCGGCTTTCTAGAATTTATCCATTATGATACAAATTTCCCTTCTTCATAAAACTCTGTCCCAGTTACCTGAGGCAGCTGTAATTCCTCCTTTTCTTGGACTCCGAAATAGCTTTCGTCCACAGACTACATCCTTACGGTACGTCTGCTCTAACTATTCCGTATATGTGTTGACCGTGAGCACCCGAAGGGCAGAGATGATGTAATTCGATTCTTTGTATGACACAGTCTACCCCGGTGCTTGCACATAAACGTTCATGAATATTTATCCAATGTACTTAGAAGCACTTATATGTATAAACTCTGGCGGATACGTATATAATCTTGCTACTGCCAGACCACTGGCTTCGCAAATTTAGTTTTTGGGTTTTTTGTTTTTTGTTTTTTTTTTTTGACTGAGGATACCTAAAGGAAAATAAAAGCTAAAACAAGTAATAAATTCAAACAGATGATTATTATTTCACATCAATATTTTGCATTATTATGAGAAGTCCTCTTATCTGGTAAGGATGTTTTCCCCTACATTTTACATTAATATTTCAACTCCTATAGCATCGTGGGCAAAATGAGCAGCCTATGGTTCTATACCTACGTGTACAAAATTTCATTTAATATGGACATCGTTTTAAGATTCATATATTAATTTTTAAAAATAAGTTGAAAACACAACTTACCATTAGTTCCCACCCCTCATGGAAAGAAAAGAACAGCATTGAAGTAGTTTCTATCAAGAAAAGATTCTCTGCCTGCTTCTTATTTTCCACTTCCATTAACCTGCCTTAACCACAGTTGATTAGATGCCTACCATAAAGTGATTTACTCAACACTGTGAAAATATTGATTGCCAACTACTGTACATTCTTTTCCACACACAACATTATCACATCAATTGAGCATTATGCTACTGTCTGCATTTAGTGAAATTTAGTGAATGATATGGAAATAATGGCTTGTTTTTAGCTACATGCATTTGCTCATGCAAACCTTGTCGTCATGCACAGATTTTAATGGCTGACATGGATGCAATGCAGACAGCCCAGAAACAACCAGAAAATATTGTGCTATTGCAACATTATGCTGCTATCCTGCTGTTCTACATGAATAAGAAATGAGAATGGTAAAACACTACATAATTCACTTTCCCCTTAATTAAACCATGTAGGGATCATTTTTCTGTGTGTGTTCCACTTCAGTACAAGCAAAGCATGATGTAATGATAATAACAACCTCCTTTTGCCTGGGTTAAAAAAAAACAAAACAAAACAACTTACAAATCTACAGTGTTCAGTTACAGAATGACAACTAAAAAATCAAGAGAGAAACCAAACGAGGTGATATAACACAAAAGAATTAAATGGAAAATGCTGATTATTTTCACCAGTTCTTGTTTCTTATACATTATTGGAAAGAGAAGAGCTTTTAACAAAGCAAGTCGTTGTGCATCTATTAGAACACTTCTGTGTTTGTAAAATGAGAACTACATAAGTGATCTTAGTTTAAAGTTTAAAACTATTATTTCCTAATGGTCTATTTTCCAGATAATTTCATGATCCCATCGTTATAAGATTTCTGTTAGTGTAAGATTTCCGTTAGATTTCTCTGCAATCTCTGGATTTGAGTCTTTAAAGAACGAATGTGGTAACTACTACAAAAGGTGACCGGCTTTCCCTTTAGGTCAATGTCACATTCTTTCAGCAAGCTACCCACTGCTCTGCTGAAGACAAGGAAGAATCCTGTGTCAGTGGGTCTCAGGTGAGTTCTCTTCATGTCTGACTCAAGTCAAATCTTTGGACTTGTGCAAATAAATCTTCATGCACTGAACAGGGAACAAGTTCTTTTGGATCAGAGGCCTGTATCAGAAAACCACGTATTATTTCATACAATGAACCAGTAGATTTGCTTGTGCCAAATGGACGTTTAGTGAGTTTAATGAAATCATTCTCCTTTCTTAAGCTACAGAAGCAGCAGAAACGTTCAATTTTCCATTAGGATTTTTACCTGGGAAGTAGTACTGGTTCTAGACTCTGGGCTGCCACTGATGTCTAAATTCTCTTACAGTGTACACACGAGAATACCTGAAACACACACGCGCACAGTCAATTACTAGATCACTGGGGTCAAGTATATTTTCAAAGTTACTCAAGCCTTACCTTTGCTGTGGCCCTGGCACGGAATTCAGGACAGCCATTAACAGTTATCGTTTCATGCATATATTGATACACCTAGAACGTTCACATAAAAAAGAAAGGAATGCGTAAGAACATTAGGAGTATCAATTCTTTCACTGCAGAAAGGATGAAATATTTTCATTGTAAAACACAAGTTCTCGGTCACAAGGTGAAATAGGTCTGGATAAATTATCCCGGTGATTAGGACCAAAGATCCCTCCTATTTTTTTTTGGTGGGGGACGGTTGCGGCAGAGAAGGCAAACACTTTTATTATTTGGGTATCCGTGTTCATCAAATATAAAAACTTGTATATTTGGTTTTATAAAAACTACTTTGTCAGTAAGATTTTTTACCACTTCATAAAGCTCTGTCTCTCAAATATGTGATAAAATTATATATATATAATATATTATATATAACTTCCTGAATCTAAGTAACACTTTAATTCTTTTTTTTAAAGATTTTATTTATTTATTTGACATAGAGAGAGACAGAACCACCCTAAGTAACACTTTAAAAATAGTTTTCAGGGCGCCAGGGTGACTCAGTCAGTTGAGCATCCGACTCTTGGTTTCTGCTCAGGTCGTGATAGCAGGGAGATAGAGATAGAGCTCAACACAGAGTCGCTTGTCCCTCTCCCTTTGCTCCTCCCCTCTCCCCACCCACTCTCTTTCTCTCAAATAAATAAATAAAATCTTTAAAAAATAGTTTCCTAAATTAATATTCCACAAAACTGGGATAACAATATCTTTTCCTTGCATGTTGTAAGGTATGTTACCATCCATGAGACATTCATAATTCATAAATATAGGAGATAAATGGTATTCAGGGGCAGGGACAAGTAAAACAAGAGATTCTTAGAACTAGTAACAGAGAGCAACATATCAGCTATGGGTTCATGTTAACATTTAAATGAAATAAAAAGAATAGAAGTAAAATCTGGACTCAGAATGATATTGTACAAAGCACACAGTTTTCGCTGACTAATGGACCAAAGTTTGAGACTTGCAGTCTAACTGGGGAACTACGAGGTCCTGGTTGAACCACTTTACCACTTTGACCCTCTTTTTTGCCCATCTGAGAAATGGGTGAAGAATATTTATTATGTTTTTTTACTTGAAATAATACTTTCAAGACCCCTGGCACTTAATGAGCTCTCCTTAAATATCAGGTATTATTATTAATCACGATTTTAGACAAAACTATGAAAATTGTTGGAATGTAGTAGAAAAAAATGCTTTCCTTCTAACTGTCAGGGATGGGATTATAAAATCTGTATATCAGTGCAAAATAAATTGCTTCATCATAAATAAACTTAAGTATAGAGAATAACTCTTAAAGGATAGTTTGAAGATGTTATTTATTTATTTATTTATTTTTAAGTATTTTATTTATTTACTTGACAGAGAGAGAGCAAGAGAGGGAACACAAGCAGGGGTAGTGGGAGAGGGAGAAGCAGGCTTCCCGCGGAGCAGGGAGCCCGATATGGGGCTCGATCCCAGGACTCTGGGATCATGACCTGAGCTGGAGGCAGACGCTTAACGACTGAGTCACCCAGGCACCCCTGAAGACAATATTTAGAAAAAAACTAACAAGGTTAAATACGTTAGACTTTATGCCCATTTTAAAGTTTTAAATAATAAATTGTAAAAATCAATTGTATGATGTGTAGAGGTAAAAGTCCATTTGGAATTTTGCTGGGGTATTTTTTTTTTTTTAAGATTTATTTATTTATTTGAGAGAGCGAGAATGAGAGAGAGAGAGTACCTGAGGGGGGGAGGGTTAGAGGGAGAAGCAGGCTCCCCGCTGAGCAGGGAGCCCGATGCGGGACTCGATCCAGGGACTCCAAGATCATGACCTGAGCCGAAGGCAGTCGCCCAACCAACTGAGCCACCCAGGCGCCCCATCTGGGGAATTTTTTGAGAGTGACCCATTAGCTATTCAGTAAAAGATGAAGTATAAAATTAATATTATTTTCCACACTTAAGTAAAAAGTTATTAAAGTGAATTCAGAATGTGATTAATGCATCCATTCAACAATCGCTCTTCGAGTGTCTCAGATGGATCTCTTCCGGACGTTTCTTAGCTGGCTCATTATTTCTCAAATACATTTGGTTGAATTTCCATTAATGCTGACTCATCTTTCCCAAGTGGCATGTTTAGAAGGAAAAAGACAAAGTGGCCTGGACTAGGAAGGTAGGGACACCATTCAGAATCTACCATTTAGCTTTATACTTCACTAAATAACTGGGGTATACAATTTTGGTGAGCAATCTGAATGGGAAGGGAATAGTTTTCCAGGAAAGCATTTGCGCACCCCAGGACTGGTTAATGCAAATTCTGCAGGTTACCAGCAGAGCTGCTTAACATGTTGACACGTTATTTCCTTGAAAGTGCATCACTTTGTTTTGTAGAGCTATCTCTTCCACAAATTAATTCCACTTATTTGATCTTACAGCCCATTTAAGAGCAAGATTCTCCTTACTCTGCTTCTCTTGTTAATAATCTCTCTTAAATCTGATCCCTTCATTCTATCTTTTTTAAAAAATATTTTTATTTATTTGCGAGAGAGAGCGAGAGAGAGTGAGCACGAGTGGGGTGAGGGGTCAGAGGTGAGGGGCAGAGGGAGAAGCAGGCTCCCCGCGAAGCAGAGAGCCCTAGTGGGGCTCGATCCCCATCCCAGGACTCCAGGATTGTGACCTGAGCCGAAGGTAGAAGCTTAACCCACTGAGCCACCCAGGCGCCCCTCCTTCGTTCTATTTTAACTCATTATATCTCTTGCTCAAAACTCTGCATCAGTGTCTTCACTGGGTCTCTCACCACCAAACACTATTGACTTTAGTTATCATTGTTAAGGACCTACCTGACCATGTCACTACTGTGCTTCTGGCTGTCTACAACTCTTAGAGTAAAGGTTGCAAAGTCAAATGCCTACAGGAGTCAAACCAGTGACAATAATGCACAACCCAGGTTTTTCTCTAATTTCATTTCCCTAGTTGTTTTCCTCCACCCTCACTGTTCCCCAAACATATACACGTTCCTAACTGCCTAGACCTTTGCTCTGTTTGGAATGCCCTTTCACCTGCCAGACTCTCATTTATCCCTGTTTAACATGATGCTAAAAGACCCAATTATCATTTTCTCTGTTCCTTGTTCTTGGCCTCCTGCAAGCAGAGAAATCTCTCCCTCCCTCCTCGGTTTTGAACCATTTGAATTTGTCTGGGGTCATTCTGGTGATCTTTTCCAGGGAAAGTGCTATCTTTGCTTGCATCCAAGGATGTTTATGAGGACAATCATTAGCCAACAATTAGGACGATGAAATTGATGAAAGCAAATGCTAATTTTGTAAGTTCGTAAAATAAAGTAAATAAAAAGTTAAGAATAATTATCTTTAACATTGCAATTTGAATTGTGAATTAAAGGGTGGAGTATGCAAGAGGCAGCAGTATGTATAGATAACACACAGGTCCTTCAGACACCACATATGCATTGTATGTTCTTGGGTTGGTTACTTGATTTCACTGGGGTTCAATTTTCTCACTTGAAAAATAAGTCTTAGAGTTGTAACTAACTTCTGGGTCTGTTAAGAGGATTAAATAAGTTTAGAACAGTTTGCAGCATGTAATAAGTTTATT
Organism: Mirounga leonina; assembly: GCF_011800145.1. Lineage (NCBI taxonomy): Eukaryota > Metazoa > Chordata > Mammalia > Carnivora > Phocidae > Mirounga > Mirounga leonina. The sequence continues at coordinate 2,230,787 of NW_023270314.1, read as the reverse complement.
TTAAAAATAGTTATTATTATTACTATTATTATTAATATTCAGTGTTTCCCAACTTATTTGACACTGGGATCTTCTGGGAAGAATCTCCTAGGACTGGTAGTCCATGAACACATTTTACAGAGAATTGATGGAAGACTGTAGTTCTCAGCTGGGGTTGTTTTTGCACCCTAGGAGACATTTATCTGGCAATGTCTGGAGACATTCTGGATTGTCACAAATGGGGAGGGGAATGGTGCTATTGGCATCTATTATTAGAAGACCGAGAAGCTGCTAAATACCCTACAAAGCTCAGATTAGCTCCCCATAACAAAGAACCATCTGCCAAAACGTCAATAGTCTTGAGATTGAAAAACCCAGAACTAAGAAATCATGCTATATCATTTCTTCTGATACATAATGATTAGTAGGCCATAAAAAGGCACTTGTGTAGCACTGGGTAAAGGATCTTATAAATAAATAAAAGGGTCTTGTTCAACAAATATCTTTTGGAGTAAATAATCATGATTCTGGTGAGCATTTAAAGAGGACTTGCTCTAGGCCAAGTGTAATGCTAAGCATTTTATATCTGTAAGTTCATTCGATGCTCACAGCTTATGATTCAGGGATTCTACACAAAAGGAACTGGCCACAGAGACCGTAACATGCCTGTAACCACACAGGGAATGGCAGATTTGGTGCAGAGATTCAGATGTAATTGCCTCCAAAATCTTTTCTCTTTCAACCACACAAGGCTTTCTTATTAAGACAGCATCAGACTACTATTATTTTGGCAGCATTGGGGAAACAAAAACGTGGAGATATCACCAGTATTTACTTATATTTTGAATAAAGCCTTCCAGGTTTAATATGATGCCTATCATTATACAAATGGTAACTGCAAATGTATAATACAATTCGGAAACTAACAAATTCATCACTCCAAATGAAAGTGAAATAGCATTTTTAATTGACTTTTATGATTGTAATATGCTAAGATTCAAAGAAAAGAAGTCAAATATTATCGTCACTCTTTTCTCCTGTAAAGCACCACAGATTCTTATCAGTTGGTCTTTAAACACTGGCTGACGTGGTCTAGTTAGAGAGTCAAGTCAAAACTGGGAGATATTAGTTCTATTTCCATTAGTTATGTTGCCTTATGAAAGTTACTTAGTTCATCATTTTCTGGGGACCCAATGTATCCCTACTTAGCTTACTTTTCAAAGACAATTGTACAGATATTTGTAAAACTTTGAAGGAAGTTGTTATAGAAAACTAAAATATTTTACCAGATGCCCTGAGAGAATTCTTTTTTTTTTTTTTTTAAGATTTTATTTATTTGACAGAGAGAGACACAGCGAGAGAGGGAACACAAGCAGGGGGAGCGGGAGAGGGAGAAGCAGGCTTCCCGCGGAGCAGGGAGCCCGATGCGGGGCTCGATTCCAGGATCCCAGGATCATGACCTGAGCCAAAGGCAGACGCTTAATGACTGAGCCACCCAGGCACCACTGCCCTGAGAGAATTCTTAAAGGGAAAACAGAAAATGGTTGCATGAGCTTCAACAAGGGATGGTGGGGCTTACAGCTTCCAGAATCAGTTGGGTCTCCAAATTTCTGGACAATTTCAGCTACAGCATTTCTAACCCCATTCCATTTAGGTAAGATGGGTTTAATTCCTACTGAAAGTAAAATAATTTCTAGAAACTCTTGTACAGGTTTTAGCTTACATTTTTATATTAGTAATTTACTAACTTTGAATAAGTCTCACAGATTCAAAAGCGTTTTGAGTATCTGGAACTTACTCCAAGCTATTGAAAATTTACAAATACAGATCAATTCAATTAAGGTGATGGGGTTGCTGTCAGTTGATTCAGAAAGTGCATTTAGTCATTCATTCAGCTAACAATCATTTAAGAGTTACTCTAGTCACTGGGCCAAAATATGAAGGAAAAAAAAATTAATGGCTCCTTCTAAAACTTCAAATGAATGTTAACTTTCACTGTAAATTTAAAATTTTTTAAGATTTTTTTTTTTTATTTTTTATTCATGAGAGACAGAGGGAGAGAGAAAGGCAGAGGGAGAAGCAGGCTCCCAAGGAGCAGAGAGCCCAATGTGGGACTCGATCCCAGGACCCTGAGATCATGACCTGAGCCAAAGGCAGACGCTTAACCATCTGAGCCACCCAGGCACCCTAAAATTTTTTAAATAAAAGATTTATTCTTACTTTACATTAACAAGCCAATAGACTACTTTTTCTGGATGGAAATTCCATCACTGAGAGAATAGCAAGTACAAGTGAAGTAAAAGCTTCTCTTTTACTCCAATTCATTTACCAAGTTTATAACAGAATTACCACTTAGATATGTTAAGCTGAACAGGTAAAATTCTACTGCGATAGGATTTTTGCTTTTGAGCTTTCATTTATACACAGGTTATGTAGACCATATCAAAATATACACTTTACATTGAATCATTCTTCTTGGTCTTGAGAACTCTGATTGGTACAGAGAGGTAGGTAAGGGCTGACAAATCTATATCATGAGTTTCTCATCCTGGGTCTCTTTTCTTTGTAACTTTAAGTGACCTACTATCTATGCATCTACATAAAACCCTATCTTCAAGAGGCAGTCAAAAAGGATAAAATATGTGGCTTCATAAACCATAACCCATGATTCTTATTAAATTCTTATGATAATAGCTACTATATATCTATTATTATTATTATTATTATTATGTGCATTCCTAAGATGCAATTGAAACTATGCCTTTAGAATTTAGCTGCTTGGCCAGCAAGTGTGGAAAACACCTTGAATTCGAAATTAGATTTTGATTGTTCTGTCTTCTGCTCTTACAGTTTTACTGTCTTTTGTACTTTGGTGTTATTTTGAAATTGCTGTGTGAGGCAGATACTGGGTAGGCTCACCTTCCCTAGCTCCCATTCTCAACCTCCTCCTCCCTGCATTGCCTCACCATAGGACCCAGTTCTGTCCGGTAAGAATTTAACTGGAAGTAGGTGAGAGGATTCTGGGAAAGTGTTGTTGTCTTGGTATAAGCGCTATCCTTTTTTCCTTCTCTACTTCTTGTCCTGAGTGTGGATATGATCAGCTGTAGTACCAGCCTACCACTGCAAGAGAAAGGCCATGAAAAAGTATAGATACCTGGTCTGATTACATGGAGCTCCTGAAACACTGTAAGCAGCTGCCTTTATCTCTCAACTTGTAATGAAGAAAAATAGCCTTACTTGTTTAAACCACTGAAGTTGGATTTTCTGCTACTTTCAGCCAAGAGAATTCTTGATTGCTATACTATTCGAGTAAATATTATACAGAACTGTGCTATCTTTAGAGTCCGTTTTCTTTGAGACCCCTCCAATTCCAAGAGTTATATAATTTGTTCATTAAAAATTAATGCAAATTTGTTAATATCAGGGTTTAGAAACTGAGAGAGGAGGGTAGTTTAAAATGTAGTTAAAAAAAGTAGACACCAACTCTTAGGAAAACTTTGCTAAGAAAATGAAAATACAATTTGACTGGGAGAAAATGTTTGCAAAACATGTATCTGATAAATATTGGCTTCATATCAGGAATATATAAAGAACTTTCAAAAGTCAATAGTAAGAAAACAATCCAATTAAAAATTGGATAAACTCTTTGAATAGGCATGTCATCAAGGAAGATCTATGGGTGGCAAATATGAAAAGACACTCATCATCGAAGATACTCAATATCATTAGTCACTATGAAAATTCAAAGTAAAACCATCATTAGATACATCTACACTCTTTTAACATGTCTAGATTTTTTTTAAAAATTGACAACACCTAGTATGGGCAAGAATGTTGACCAACTACACTCTTGTACATTGCTGGTAGGAATGCCAAATGGCACAGCCATTTTTGAAAACAGGATAACAGTTTTCTATAAAGTTAAACATACACTTATCTTAAGATTCCCTTATCTACTTCTAGCTATTTGTCCAAGATAAATAAAAACACATATTCATACAAAAATGGTATGCAAATACTTATAGCAGCTCTATTCATAATCACCACAAACTGGAAACAATTAAAATAGCCTTCAACTGTGAAAGAATAATTAAATGGAAGTACATGTATACAATGGAATACTGCTTGGCAATAAAAAGGAAGAAACTACTCATACATGTGATGACGTGGATGAATCTCAAATGGGTGTTGCTTGAGTGAAAGAAGCCAGACTCCATGATTATTTCATGTATATGACACCCTGGGAAAGGCAAAATAATAGGAATAGAAAATAGATCAAAGTTGCCAGAAACTAGAGGTGGGGACGAGTTGACTACTAGGCATGAAGAAATTTTGGGGGTGTTGGAACTCCTGTATCTTGATAATGGTGATGATCATGTGATTGTATGAGACGATTAAAACTCTTAGAATTGTACACTGAAAAGAGGAAATATTATTACTCTATGTAAATTATACTTCCATAAACCCAAATTTTAAAAAAGCAGAAAATATTTTGAGATGAAAATATTCTGAAACTTCATCATGATTTTGGAAATTAAAAACAAGGGCTTTGATATACTAGGACCTACATATATTTAAAATGTTGAATAGAATAAAAAGATGACATTAGTTCCAATGCCTTAAAGTTTATAAATGTGGAAAGCAACATATACTTTAATGGATGGCAACATTTCTTTCAAGTACAGGATGCTCCAGAGATTTTGTAGTACCTCATTCTGAACAGGCTGGCTCCTAAAATGTCAATAGAATTACAATTAGGATTAAATACACTCCTCTATATCAGTGACTAGAAAAAAGAAATAAACCTTTCAGCAACATTGTGAAAAATGAAAATTACATTAGACCAAGGTACCTCAAGAGGGGGAAAATAAAGTGGAAAGACAAATGATCAGACTTATTAGAGCAAATTAGTGAGAAACATAGTCCAAATGGGAAAATGATATGGTCCAAATCCTACCACATTATAGTGTTCATTAAGACTTGTTAAATGTATAGTTTTTATTTAAAAAGCAAATAAGAATGTGCATTTTGAAAATAAGAAAAAGCCAATAAAAGTATTAAGACTGATATTTGTATCTGTATTTATAATTTTTAGTGGTTTTCTTGATTTTTCAGATTTGGAAACTCAGAGAAGAGTTGAATAAAAGAAAGTTATTTGATATGGTATCTTGATTTCAAAATATTTAAATATTCTAATGATATTAAAAGCAAAGATTGATCCTTTTTCATATCCTTTTATAATTATAGGCCACCTGGGTAGTTGGACAACATTTACAATATTAAGTCACAATATATCTATCATAATATATAAAAATATGGAAGGTTTTCTGAAAGCAGATTTTAGGCAGGGGAGGTATTTAAAATGAATTTGTGGCTCTAAATTTAATTGCATTTAGTGGAGTGGAGTTCATGAATGCAAAAATCAAGTGCCCTGATGTGAATGTGTATACTATACTTCACATGGCTAAAATAAAATAGAGATAGAGCTTAAGTTACTGAAAATATAATCTGTTTATTTTAGGAGGTTTTATAGAAATAATTCCAGATCAACTGAAAATTGGTTCATCTATTAAAGAAGAGATACTTCAAAAATACCTAATTTTTGCCTTGAGTTTTTCTTCCATTTTGGAAAAATGGCAACCATAAATAAATGTTATATATTTAAAACTATAGCTATCTATGTATCTATCATATATAGTTTCCATATGCTTTTGTAGCTGTGAAACATTTTGTTTAAAACTGCAGTGTTAGAATTCCTATAAACGAAGGAATTTAAGGTATAAAACTTAATGTCTAGAACCTACCAACCATTGTTTGCAAAAAGAAATGAAAATGACACATGCTTGTCATAAGTCATGTCTGCTACAATTAGACCATCAAAGCTCAAATCAATCCTGTGAAAGTCCAAGAAGGATAAAATTTCCAGAGTAATGTCTTTTTCTACAGCTTTCTATAGCCATCAACTTTGATGAAAATATGCCACCCACTGGACAAGAAAAATACTGACAGGTATAAAGTAGCAAAGGACAATCTCTTAGTAGGTTGAAATGATTTGCAAAAGAGGGTTCAGTCATTAAGGCAGACATCTGATGGTATTGCTGGAATAACCAATATGGCGACTGACATTGCTTCCAGAAATGAGCCTTGAAGTAGAAGCATTCCTCCTTGGTTCAGTGACAACTGTGCCATGCAAAATACTCTTTATGTCCTCAAACCAGGAAGGGGAAGATAAATGGACTGTGCAGTTTGTAGTCACAAAGGACACAAAATACCTTTTTTTAGGCAGTATGCCTCCTAACTTCATTACTATTTTTTTCAACTATGCTGATACAGTATATAGTAAATGCCTTTGAAAGAGAGCACTTCCTTTTAGCACTGAAGAAAAAACCTCAGTTAACACTCTCCAATACAACTATTATTTTCCAGAAGCAAATCAGTTTCCTACAGAGCCTCCTACTTCACTTGTCTCCTGCCAAGATGCAGCTGACAACTAAATCATCAACAGGATGGCATTACCTATAATTAAAAGCAAAAACAAACAAACAAAAAACACTGAATTTGAAGATTGAAAACAAATATGACGTTGTGGGACTAAAAACTTCTGGCCTCCCCTCCCCCCTGTTAGCCTCTGCATACCTGTTTACTTTTTGTCCCAATAGCCACAGGGAAGGAAGACCTCTTGGCTCATGTGATTGGTCAGCAACAGGAACTGTATTAGGCCATGGTTTTACTGACGGTACTGATTGTGTTTCTCAAAGCTCAGCGGTCCATGAGACACGCCTTCATCCCTTTCTGTATCCATGCCCCAAGAAATCAGGCAGGAGTTGCTCGCTTGGGGCAGAGGTAGCTGATCTTGTTGTCTTATAGTCTACTTTCTTAGGCCTAACCAGACATCTCAGATTCAGACTGGAGAAAAGGGGGGTTCATTTAGGCGTCTGGGCCCAACCTTCATTATCCAATCTATATTTTACCAGACAGAGCTGCCCTAGAGAGGATTTGGTTACTTCCCATGCCATCAACAAAGCAAGGTGGTAATGTGTTTCCTATTCGGTTTTGGTCCTTTCCTCTAGCCTCCTTGGTTGGTAGCTCCCTGAGAAGGAAGGGCGAAATGCTGAAGAGGATTTGAGCACTGCTGGAACCACACTGGCTATGAAAGCATCTTAACAGCGCTGAAGCTTCAGGTCTGTCTCTCACAATCCACTTGTGTATGTCCAAGTTCAACGACCTGACTCAGACTTTCTGCTGCAACGTGATACATGCCATCTATTACTTTCTTCAAGGGACACTAAGTAGACCGCAGCAGTAGAAAAGCTGGATTGAAAAGGTCCATAATTTGTGACCAATCTCGTGTCTTAGAGGATTTATGTGAAAATAGTATTACTCTACTGAAGGAAAATATAGCCTCAAATTGCAAGTGATCTCCAATGCTTAGAGTTAGATGAAGATGAAGAATATTTTGGACAAAAGGATGCCTTTAAATATCTACCCATCTGCCTAGCCAAGTTACAATGGAACTAGGAATTTTTCTGAAATGCTGTTTATAGGTTAATTCTAATGAGAAGAACACATTATGAAAGTTCTCCAGCACTCTATAGCCTAACTGATGTGGGAGGGATGAGAGGACCCTTAAGGAGGGTATTCTGGGATCACTTAACAAGGAGGATTAAACGCCCCCTCATGCCTGACAGTAAATGGCACATTTGTTTTTTAATTTGTTTTTGGTTTTGTAGGGACTCAGTAGGAAAGCCTCAAAACTATTGCTGTGTTACATAACATAGTCCTCAAATCTCTATGAATTTTGAAATTTCCAGAGGTTATTTAGATCACGTGTTATAAATGAATTAAAATGACTATACTTATACTTAATTTTCCAAAGGGAAGAGAAAATACTTTGTTCAGTTTTATAGATTTGCAATGAATTATTCTGTTATATAAAATACAATAATTAGTTGTGAAGCTATAAAACTGAGGAATGGCTATAATTAAAAAAACTGTGTCATTAACTATTAATATCTCTACTTATTTTTATGATTGGTTTATATTTCCTAGTGGGTTCTTTATACATATAACTTTCATAAAGTAAGACAAATTAAATGCTTTGTACAAATCATTTCATAACTGCAGGAAAAAAGTGAGATCATAAATAACAGCATTTCCACAGGGTCCACATGGCAGGTGGCCAAGCCACCAGGGAGAAATCTCTTTCCTTATGGTTGTCTAAAAAATAATTCCCTTAAGGCAGCTCTTCCCATCCTGTCCTTGTTACACAGCCAGAGTCCTCTGTGACAGGAAATGCCTGAGCAAAATGTTAGGAAGATGTCATATCCAATTAGTGTAACACCATTCACGGGGACTGGATTATCTCTATTTGTTTATTTGGGGTAAAATTCAAATGAGGTCTGGGGCTTAAAAATTTGTCTCGTTTTACTGATTGGATTAAGATGATGTGAAATTTCACAAAAGATCCCAAAACACTAGAATATTGCTCCTTGGAAGCAATTTTAAAATTTAAAATTTACGAATGTAGTTAAAATTTTGTGAGTATTGTAAAATTCATTTCCACTTCTTAAAATAGGTCTTTATGTGGTAAATGAACTAATCATCTTGGGTCAATTCGGTGTATATGGTCATTGTCATAGGAGTTATATGAACTAATAAGTAAACACTAAAGAAAAATTTAGCTGTTATTAAAAACCAACATGATTATTCAGTTGACTGAATTAAAATTATTATAGCTAATAATAAGTTTTCAGAGGTAGCAGTAAAAATACAGGATGCCCAATTAAATTGGAATTTCAGACAATGGGTAGATTTTTAGTTTAAATATGACCCACACAATATTTGAGACATCATAAATGGACTGGGGTTGAAAAAGAGATTATTACAGTTTTGTTTATTTTTTAAGATTTATTTATTTATTTGACAGAGACAGACACAGTGAGAGCAGGAACACAAGCAGGGGGAGTGGGAAAAGGAGAAGCAGGCCTCCTCAGAGCAGGGAGCCCGATGCGGGGCTGGATCCCAGGACCCTGGGATCATGACCTGAGCTGAAGGCAGACACTTAATGACTGAGCCACCCAGGTGCCCTGAGATTATTACAGTTTGGCAGGCAAGAAATGTTGGATAAAATTCAGAGCAAAATAGTGAATACCATTAAGGAGTAGACTGAACGGAACTTGGTGTTGGTCAGCTCTGGGTGAGAAAAGATGGGAAGAGGTCCAGTTTGGAGGTGTGGGCAGGGAGGCAGGATAATGGGTTTGTCTTTGGATGATATTGAGTTGTCTTGTGATCTCCAAGAGATGTTCAGGAGATGGCTAGATATGTAGATCTGAAGATCAGAGGAAGAATATAGACTGTAAGATACAATTTGTGAGTTATCTACTTAGTTGTAGCAAATGAAGCCCTTTGTGTATGTTATCCTCTAGGAGAAATTTAGAGTGAGAAGATGGGGTCTTGAGGGGCTGGCTCTAACATCTACTTATGTAATTAACAAGTTGAGCCTTAGTCTTATATTTAACCAGTGGAGCCAAGGCATCTTTTTTGAACTTAAATAACTCACATATATGCCTTTTTCCAACAAAATACATCCAGGAGAAAAAGAATACAAAGAAATACATTTTTTAAAAGGAGTTGACAGCAAATGTAATTCATATACATTACAGAAAATTTGTACAATATAGAAATGTACAAGCAAAAAATTAAAATCACTTATAACTCCATATTAGGATACAACCACTGTTAACATTTTGGGAGATTTATTTCTAGTCTGTTTTATTTGTTCAATTTTAAAAATCAACATCAATTCAGTCACTATATGCTTTTTATAATCTGATGTTTTACTTAAAATGTTAGGAATGTTTTCCTCATGTATTAAATACTCTTTCACATTATTTCATTTTATTTTTTTTTAATTATTTATTTATTTGAGAGAGAGAGACAGAGCGAGCCTGAGCAGGGGGAGGGCAGAGGTAGAGGGAGAAGCAGGCTCCCCACTGATCAGGGAAGCCAGACGTGGGGCCTGATCCCAGGACCCTGAGATCATGACCCGAGTGGAAAGCAGGCACTTAAACCACTGAGCCGCCCAGGTGTCCCCGCTTTCACACTATTTTCATGGTGCCATCATATTTAACTTATAATGTGCCATAATGTATTTATGAACAAAGGACACAAGAATAAAAGGCACTCTATACCCTATGTATAGATCTTATCATTGTCCATGTTCAAGAGTTTATCAATTACTATTGTCACTAGAGTTTATATACTTGATACTTATTCATTCCTACCTCTTCTCTCATATGTTCAGATAGACTCAAGAAAATACAGACCCATTTACTTGTAACTAGAAGTCTGTTAAAAAATGGAAGAAATGGGATAGGGTTGCTAGAAAAGAGAAATGGACTATAATTACTTCCCGATCAATTACAGTATGTTCACTGCCAAATATACATTAGACTTGTCCTGATTTTCTTTAAATCTTAAGCATAAAAATACAGGATATAAAATTAAACTCAGCATTTTACCAATTAGATCATAGCCATTAAACACAAAAGCAGATTGTATACATGATCATTACTCATCAGAATCCTAGTGGCAAAACCATGTTAGATAGTGAGTGGGTCCTGATTGTCATTAAAAAGTGTGAATTAGAAAAAAAATCCTATTGGTGACAGACATACGATTTTTAAACCATAAAAGTTTGTTGCTAATGCAAAAAGAAAAAAAAATTGGGATCAGATCACGTGACTTACTTTTATAATCTACTAATTACTTTTGTTTTGTTTTCCTTTTTTCTATTTGATTATTTGAAAATTTAATGACATTAAAACTGGGTTACAGACTGTTGAATAAAAAGAGAAGATATTAATAAATTATTTTTAGTAATTCCCCATCTGTGCCTCCTGTCAATTTAGGTGATATAAAGAAACAAAGTTTTCTTATACTTACTACAGGAAGCAATTCTTGCTATAGATAAAATTTCTCATAACAAGTAAGAAAATTACTAAAACAGATATTTCTGAAATTAGGTTATTATCAAAAAAAGACTGTTTAATAACTAAAGCTTCAGAATAGGAGAGGTTACAGACACATGTTGAAAAATGAACAGAAAAGAATCCTGAGTTTTGGTCTGGGCCTTAATACGAAATTATTGCATAATCACTGATTTTTTCCAAATGTTCCATGGCTCCTTCTACTATTTAGAGAACAGTTTTAAAGTGTGTGCTAATTCACCATTTAAAGACTTTGAGATAGGAGTTGTGCAGTCCTTGAAATACATCTTCAAAATAGAGAAGTAGAAGATTTGGTTCTTTTCCAAAAAAGTTATCAGATGGCAGATGTCTTAACTGTCAAAGCTCTGACCAAGTCTTTCAGCTTACACTAACTTTACTGTGAGGCACATTTTGGTGATCTCTGTGAAACTTATAAAATTAGTTTCATCATAACTTCTGAGTCTCCTGGAAAATGATAAATCATGAATCTTTATATTAAAATTATATATTTATATATATTAATTGCATTCCTAGGCCTGATCTCTCCTCTTGAATGATTATATTGAAAATGAGCACTACAACTGATTCTTGTGATTTGCAGTAGTTACGGTCTATAAAGACTCTGCAAATACTGAATTAGCTAATACTGAGCCATTGTTCCTAGGGAAATATATGGTTAGGTTCCTACGAGCTTCTGGTCACAACATTCCCATCAACCAATCAATTTATTAACTTGTTTTATGTGTGTTTTTGTTTAAAGACACTTTATTCAATAAACATTTTTGATCATTAACATTGAACTCAAGGCCAAAAGCACTACAACTTACACCGGAATGAAGTTAATCTAGTAAGAACTTTCTCCCGTAAGGAACATCACAGCCTTCTTGCACGCAGGAACACTGGCCAGAACTTCAGCACTATGCTTGGGGGCCAATCCAAATGGTGAAATTGCCAACAAAAAATACAAAAATGAGATAAGCATGACACCAAATAGACGACGAAAAGAACGCTTGTTTATGGTATAAGAGCTGAAACAAGAAGGTGGAGCGCTGCCTTGCTTATTTTCAGCCAGAAACATGAGGGTGCTCATTGGGTGACTCACATTTTTCACAACTCTGTGCATATTCGAGAATGACGACAAAATAAATTTTAGCAAATAGGTGAATTCATAAATATAGCATCCCCAAATAATGAAGATTGATTATATGAGGATAATTCATTTAAGGAGCTACAAAATGAAGAGTATCAGAACAGGCTTGCCTTTCCTGACACTGTCCCGGCTCACCATTACCAAAACACCAGACTACCCTCTGCATGAACAGGAGTTTTCCATTTCCTCTTCTCTGATGTGCTCTATTAAATTCAACTTCTGTTCAAGGCACTAGGCTTGGTTCTGCTCAATTAATCTCATAAAGTGCATAAAGCAATCACTAAGTTTTAATTTTCATCAAAGACAACCCCTAGCTCTTAAACATGTGCAGGTTTGATAAAAAGAGAAAGGGAGGAAATGAAGGGGATTTTAAAACTGCTGGCTTAAGCACTCTAACAGAGTTAGAGTTCTATTTCAAGCTCATTCATTCAAGGGCTAAATAGACACACAGAAATGATTTTGTTCTCCATTTTCTTGTTAGATTCAAAAGGTGATTGAAGTAGAGGAGGTAAACATAATTAAACACACTTTGTTTGTGAAGGTAGAGCCTAAAAATGTTCTAAGGCTGATCATACAAAAGGGCAATGTGTCCTCTCAAAGATAAGAGAAAGAGAGAACAAAATCACTTATCCATAGGTGCACACAAACTTAACCAAGTTGCTACTAATGACAGAATTTATTTGGCTTGAATTACCCAGACTGTTCTGGGCCCTCCCCCTCTATTCCGAAGAGTGTTTTACTTATATGTCCTATGACCATGATGGCTCATTCACCTAAGAAGGAGAGAAAGGAGAATCAAAATAGCTCCCCTGGTGGCAAGTAAGTTTTGAAAATAAGACTATTTTGATGTGGCCCATCAGATATGGCATTTTGACATAGTTCTCTTAACACAGACAAGTAAATTTAAAATGCTGTATTTTTTTAATGACCAAGCAATGGATACAATGGGTATCTCTGGTCTTTACCTCATTCTGTATCCCATTTAGTGGTATGGGTCAGGCTTGCCATGAGGTTGAGGAATAAGCAGTCATGACTTCAGGGCACGCATACCTTTTCAAGATCTTGATTTCAATTCTTTTGGATAAATACTCAGAAGTGTGACTGCTAGATTATATGGTAGTTCTATTTTTAACTTTTTGAGGAAACTGCATACTGTTTTCCATAACAACCGCACCATTTTGCACTTCCACCAACCATATGTAAGGGTTCTAATTTCTCCACATCCTAACCAACATGTGTTGCCCTTTGTTTAAGCTAAATGAAATAAGCTAGTCACAGAAAGACAAATACTGCATGATTCCACTTATGTGAGGGATGTAAAATAATCAAATTAATAGAATCAAAGAGTGGCCAGATGGTTGGTTGTTAGGGGCTGGGGGAACGGAGAAATGGGAAATTACAAAACAATGGGCATAAAGTTTCAGTTAAGCAAGATAAATTCTAGAGATCTGTTGTACAACATTGTACCTATGCTCAAAATTACTGCGGTGTATGCTTGACTATTTGTTAAGAGGATAGATCTCATGTTAAGTGTTCTTACAACAATAAAATAACATTTTAAAAAATGAATAGTGAAAGACATCTCTTGTGCGTATCAACTGGAAATTCTGTTTTAAAAGCTGACAAAGCCTTGTTTTTTGGAACATATTAAAACGTTCCTTTGAGGAAAGAGCAGCAGCAAACATTCACTTAACCCCAAAATACATCTAGAGTTCAGTTTTGTGAAACTCTCAGCTGCATTTTTGCAAAATTTCACATCTTTGTTCAATGTAAAAAGATTTGTTCAATTTTACATCAACTATACCTATAAGAGGATCCGTTAAAGATTATTTACACAGGTCTTTCATTATTTTCATCTCTATAAATCGCAAGAGCCAAAGTTACATTCCTGAGTTTAAGGACATAAGACCGATAGCAACTGTATTTCTTTCTTTCTTGAAACCAAATCAGCTCACCTGGACCTAACATTCAAGATGACATGGCAAATCAATTTTAAGAGTCAATTTCGCAAGGCTTGAACCCTCCACTCTAATTACACCTGCACTGCTTTAAATACCTCCAGTCCACTTGGAACCTGCATAAGCTTTTGTAAAGTTGGCTCCATATCAGAGCCAGAAAAAAAAAAAAAAAGAAAAGAAAAAAAGAATCACTTTATTGCTGCAACAGAACACAGCAGAAATGATGTGGAAAAAATAATAGACTGTTTACACTGGCCATCTTAGGATGAAGGCATTTGAATTTCCTTGCTTTCAAAAATGATTGTTTTTATTTGCCAGGAAGTAGGCATGTGTTTTCATTAGGGATATTGTTGGAAGATCCCTACAAAGAAAAACATCTGCATCATTATCACTACTGTCAGAAGGATTCTCTGGCAGGCAAAGTAGCAAATGCCACTTGTCTCAAGCAGCAGAGATGCTAACTCATTGCATAGCCCAGACCTGAAAATGAACTAAACTTCATTTAACTTTTGGAAGTGATATGCCAGGTTTAATTATAGAATGCAAGAAGAAAGACACCAACATGCAACATTTTTTATGTGAAAATATTTCAGAAGACATTTTGCCTCTTGAAGAAAAAGTAGGTCAGTTTTATCAACATGGAAGATGATGTGAATCCGAATGCATTATTAACCTGTCCTTAGGCATGACAAAAATCTGCCTTTGTATTTCCATATCCTTCAAATTAAATCCTATAAAAAAAATCTAAGTTTCAAAAGGGGGAAGAGGGGTGCCTGGGTGGCTCAGTCGTTAAGCGTCTGCCTTCGGCTCAGGTCATGGTCCCAGGGTCCTGGGATCGAGCCCCACATCAGGCTCCCTGCTCAGCGGGAAGCCTGCTTCTCCCTCTCCCACTCCCCCTGCTTGTGTTCCCTCTCTCGCTATGTCTCTCTGTCAAATAAATAAATAAAATCTTTAAAAAAAAAAGGGGGGGGGAAGAAAAGCTCAGAAAGTTTAATCAGGTTGAAGTGCTTCACTACTACCTACCCTCAATCAGGTAAATGCTATCAATTCAGATTGATGCAAACAATCTCTCTCTCAGCCACTGATTATTCCTGTCACATTGCCCATTCATTTTTATTAGAGATAATTGTCAGCATAACCCAGCATTAAAGGGAAACAACCTTCTGATCTCATGCCTTTTTTTTTTTTAAGATTTTATTTATTTATTTGAGAGCCACACGGAGGGAGAGAGACATGAGCGAGGTGGGCGGGGCAGAGCGAGAGGGACAAGCAGACTCCCCGCCGAGCAGGGAGCCCAAAACAGGGCTCGATCCCAGGACCCTGAGATCATGACCTGAGCTGAAGGTGGATGCTTAACCAACTGAGCCACCCAGGCGCCCTTCATGCCTGTTTCTAAATCTGTAGTGTCCTCTTCATGTTCTTACTGCCTATGTAAATGCATATTCTTGAAAAGTCTTTTATTTAAAGAAAAAGACTGGGTAGTCACTTTTCTTGTCTGTTGAGGAACTTACCTCTCTGTATTGTAAAATTAAAGAAATTCTACACTGGTATGGCCAATGAAATGCAAAGCCCATTTATCTATCAATTTACTAGGCTTGTTTTTTTTAATTGAGTGGCCTATCCTGCTATCTAATGAGACTAGAGACACCTACCTATATAGTACCAATCCAGTTTTTGTGATCTTACTTGAAGACAAAGTAGGAAGTCAAGGCCCCAGTCCAACGACTGAACAGTGGAGAAGAATGGGATCCATGATAGCTAAGGGATATCAAGAGCATTTTCACAAAAACTGGAAGCCATCATGTTAGATTATGATGTGATGTATGATTATAAACAAGGTTAAAATTTAGGGTACCAAAAATACCTACACTTGGGCTGGGGGTGACACTGAAATTCTCAGCAAGATCCCGAGTCCACCGCACAGTGTTTTTTTTTTTTTTTTTTAAAGATTTTTATTTATTTATTCATGAGAGACAGAGAGAGAGAGAGAGAGAGGCAGAGGGAGAAGCAGGCTCCCAAGGAGCGGAGAGCCCGATGCAGGACTCGATCCCAGGACTCTGGGATCATGACCTGAGCCGAAGGCAGAAACTCAACCATCTGAGCCACCCAGGCGCCCACACCACATAGTGTTTTAAAAGTGTAAGAAGAGACAGAGGCTGCTGCCCTTTGACTCTTAGATAAGGAAACAACTGATGGATTATCGCTCTGTAGTCTCTACCCTGAAGAAGTAGAAAACAGGAACTTCCCCTCCTCAAGATAAGAGAAAGTATAACCTTCTGGAGAGTAGAAAATATGACTTCCTGGTTGAGTCCTACAATTATTGCCATGATCCCCGGTGAACTGTTAGGTTTGTTGCCTGGGTCTCCCCATGTGGAGTATGAGTGGATCATTTCTTAGATGGTTTCCTAAATTCAATATTATAATAATTATGGACTACACAACAAGATATCAGAGGGACTTAATCTAGGATTTACCAGGGGTTAAAAAATGATGTGCGTCTATGTGTGTGTGTGTGTGTGTGTGTGTGTGTGTGTGGTGTTTATGTATGTGCTGTTTATGTGTGTGGTTAGGGAGATTTGTAACAGCTGACAAAGATAATGAATCTTCTGTTCTTGAAATTATATATAACAGAAGCCAGTATTTGTTTCTGTTATGTGGACATTCTTCAAAGACCAAATTTAATAAAGATGGAAGGATTCTCTCTCTTTTAATTATTTTACATAAATTAAACTTCAGGTTATTAAATAGATAGGAAGCTTTATCAAAGGAAATAATCAGTAAGATTACTCTCTCAAGAGTAGTGGGTACTTGATTACATTTGAATATGGTTCAATTAAATTGCTAGGTAACTGACTTAGAGTTCCTTTTGAAAACTATTAAAGCATTTTTGACTCTTTATTATACTCTCCTTAATATTGTTTCAGTTTTCTTATTCAGTGTAGCTACTCATACAAATAATGTTTTTAGTTTCTTTTTTCCTTTTTTTTTTTTTTTTTTAGTTTGAATTCTGTCATTTCAGTTAGGAAGCACTTGGATGGAAATAACAAAAGATACACTTCAAAATGGCTCAAACCAGATGGTTTCCAAATGTTGCTACATAATGGAATCACCTGGGAATCCTTGAAATATACTGGTATCTGGCTCCCACCCAACACTCTGATCAGACTGCAGTGGGGTGAGAACTGGGCATTGGGATTTTTTAAAAGTTCTCCTGGTGATTCTCCTGTGCAGCAAAGTTTGGGAAATACTGGTTCAAACACTGAGAAAAGCTAGCAACAAGAAAGTTCAAGATAAGGAGAATCTAGAGAATTAGTTCAGGGACTTAACCTTTTCATCAAAGACCCAAAGACTTTACTCCTCTGGAATGCTCTGAATATCAGTTTTGTCTTTGGAGGCTTGTTCTCCTTATATCCCTCAAAAGGCCATCACAGTTCCAAAAATCACAGCCAGACAGGATAATACCCAGTAGAAAAGAGGTAATTATCTGTTTCTATATCTTTTCTTAATACCTATAATATATTCCTCAGAAACTTGTTGGACTTCCACTCATGCCACATTAGCTATATCACGGTCACTTCCCCACCCTGCTAAACCCATCATTCACAAGGGGATTAAGCCAGTGAGATTTACCCCCTAACTGAGGGAGTAAACTCACCCTTCCCTGAATTATTCTGGGGGAGGGATGAAGAGGTAGGAGGTGTAGGCACCTAAATAAAATCATCTTTCTGGCAGTTGGAGAGAAGTGAGGGAAGCTATTTGGTAGGAAACATGGAGTGTCTGCACTATTCCTTTCTTCCATATTCTACTCCATCACCTGGATTGGTTTCCTCTTATGTAAGACTTCTATCCATTTTTTCTTACATTTTTCTTTGGTCTATAAAAATGAAAAATCATGAAGATGGCAGAGCTCAGAGGAATATCCACTAGAAACAATCCCATTCTCCAAACATGTTTCCTTGGTGGTATGGTCTTATTATATAGTAAATTCCCATTCTTTTCAATTTGCATTTTGTTAGTATTTGCAACCCATCCCCTTCAGACCCAGAAATGTATAAAAAACATGGCTGCTGCGTGTGTTTTATATTGCCAATTTAACATATTAGTAGAATTTCCATTTTCATTTACGTATACTTCGGATATACAGTCCACACCAAAATACTTATCCCTAAAGTGTTCCTACACTGACAACAGAGCAAAGGAAAAGCTGGAAGCAGCTATGGGCCTCCCGTAGTGAAATAATGGATGGTTACCAACTTGACTGCGCCTTGGTAGCATTTCTTGCCTTTGGTAATGCTGAAGTTGCCTTCCACGAGAGTGTAATGGTAATTATGGGAGGCCATCTGCTTAGTAGCAAGGTAATCACTCACAGAGTTCTTCCAACACGTCAGTGTTTGCCTACTCAAGGATCCAGAGACATCAGCCCTGCTGGTAAGACAGGAAAGAAACTGGCAGGAATTATGCCTTTCTCCACAGCTGTGTGTTATTTGTCTTTTAGGTCAAACTTGCCAGGAACTAATTAATTCAGAAACCAGGATGTGGCTAGGATCTCACTTAACTGTCTCCTGACAAGATAGATCAGAAATGCTACCTGCCGAACTGCTCAGCAAACTTATTGCTCAGCTTCAATTAACTAAGTAAGCATATGCAACCTACTGGATAAGATCACTGGAGGCTAGAACTTGCCTCTTGGCTGGTTTCACAAGCTGGTTCCTATCAGTTATAATCACTATCAGTTGGCAGGATTGGCTGGGCCTTGAGGAAATCCTAGAGCAGAGATGGTTCTCCCGTGTCAAAAACCAGACCCACTGCATTGCAACTGTTCTGCATTTGACACTTAAGTAAGGTCGATAAGGATGTGGTATCTTATTTAAACAATGACATAATTGCCATCGAGAAGCTGCAAGGTGAAGCACAAAGTGAAGAAGCTAAGGTAAACTGAGTTTTGAATTAGGTGGAGAAAAGGCATTGGCATTTAACAATTTAAAGCAAAGTATCTTAAACTTTATTTTAAATGTCACGTAGTATGAGACAAATGAGCAAAGGCCTATGAAGCTCAACTGAAGGCTTCATGGGAATTCACTATGGTGTTTAAGACGCATGTGGTTTCTGGTCGCACATAAAGAAAGAAAGCATTTCAATATGAATTCGAGGATTCCTCAGTGGGGAGAATGCTGGGGACATGTCTGTCCCTTCTACTCAATTCAAATTGCTTGGGTAGATTGTTGAGTTGGCGGGGTGTGGAGTTACTCTTGGCAGATGCACTCCATCACGGCACTGTGTCATGAGCTTGGCAAAGAGTCCAGAGGTTTGGGCTGAGAACCATGTCTGTTGGAACCCTGTATTTTTTAAAATCACATCTCAAGTGTCCTTAGAATACACATATTCTTATTTTAAAAATCTTTGGAAATCGTTTCACTGAATAACATTTATTTTGGAAGATTCCAAGAAGTAGATGGCCATACAATAGTATATGTATTGTTAGAAATGTAGACGACTATATAAGCATTAAGAGCATAACTCAACTGAATTATGCCTAAGGTCGGATATATGTATTAGCCCACGGGGCACTGAGTGGGCATGAATTACATAACAGCGTTGCATGTAAACCAATCATGCAAAACTTAAAAGTAGCATTTCTCATGAACTTTGGCATTTACAGACAGGTAACCAGATGATCGAAAGGATGGGAAACCATACTGTATAAGGAAAGTTAAAGGATATAAGAATGCTTAAATCAGGGAGAGGAAGGTTGCTGGTTGTAAGGCTCTGGGGACTTCTGCTAACTCCTGATAGGTTTGGGATCTCTTTTAGAATCTCAACGTACAAAGTATTGCCTTTCTATTATAAATGTACAAGATGACAAAGAGTATGTTATGGGAAACCCAGTCTTGTACTTAGCACAGTTGGTGCCTCTGCGCATGTTAGAAAAAGCTGGCCCTTCTTCAAGACACAGCCATCTGCCAGAACATCGTAGTAATAAATATTCAAATCCAGGATGACCACATAAATGAACGATGTCCCTAAAACATGCAGTGCACAACCTTACTTGGTACCCTTGAGAAGTTCCAGAAGAATAGCTAGAGGAAGTATACGCTCCTCTTCAACAGGAAGAAAGTGCAATCCTGCCAGTCCAGGTGATCAGCCTGATACTACGAAAAAAACTCCCGGACAAGCCCTGGGCACAGAGAGGAGGAGCAGCTGCTGATGTGAGGTAAACAGAAGTGTGTGTGTGGCTGGGGGGGGGGGTGGTGCACAGCAAGCACAGAGGACTGAAGACATCTTCCAAAGATGCATTAAATTACAACTAACATCACAAACACCTACTCGGTGTCTGGTGCCATCATCTACGGCTTACTGGGAGAGACCACAAAGGAAGAGAAAGTCTGTTGTGACTAGGGAAAGTCTGTTGTGAAACAGGAGAAAGCTTGCTGAGCCAGGACTCTGGCCAGACTATGTATAGCAGTCATTCCTTTCACCAGGAGCTCCTCTGGGTGCTAGCTACAAACAGAAAAATTCACCGATCTGGGGCCTAATTTACCATTGTACATGAACACTGTAAATGTAATGTGTTTGTATTCTTTTCAGCAGCAAAAAGGGATTCTAAGGAATTATTTGTATACCTTAGGAAAGGTCAATGGAAAATTCTGCTATAAATGGAAAAAGCATTCACGTAGAAATGATCTAAGCCCCGAGGCGCTAAAACTAGTAATTGCTACATTTTTAAAAGAACCAAAATCACAGTCAGAATTAAGAAATCTTCAGCTGAAAACAGTGATGGGGGGTGAGGGAGGCATCCATCTCATTCAGCTTCTTTCCCTTTTCCAGACACATTCAAGGATAAAAGCAGTGGGATGAGAGGAGGTAAAGAGAATGTATCAGTGGTTACTTGATTTTTAGAGGCTCAGAGAAAGGGAAGGTAGTGGAGAAGAGTGGGAAACAGGAAATGTCCCTGAGAGTGAGCGCACAACACATAATGAATTTATTTCCTAAATAACCTGCTACATTAAAATAAAATTATGTATATTGAATTGCAGTGACTGGAACAATATCTCTAAAAAATTATTTCTATATTATCAAAGCAAGTCAACAAGCTTAATTACAATGCATCTGCTTTTAAAGCTGACTAAATAGTTTTATATATTCAAATTAGCCATTGAGGAAAACTCTCCTTTTACTGTTTTTTTTAGCAGCCAATATGTACATCAATACCAAATACACTGAAATATGTAGTTCAATAAGCATATGTTTTCCTAACAATTATAAATATTGCTTTCCTAAAAGAAAATCCATGTTTGTAAACATCTGAACATTTGACATTGAATAAACAAAACAGCCTGACAGATGAAGTTGTAAATATTTTGCTTGTAAACTCATGTTTAATTAAGTATCCATTGTAAAACATCTTAAAAAATTAAATGTAAGTATTTGATGGTCAAAAAGCTTCTGGAATCTTACAATAAGTTAACAAATGTAAATCTTTTTATCACTGGGAATTCAATGAAAAAAATATTTTATCTCCTACAGAATGGAAATATTTTATGGAAATGGAAGTATTTTATGAAATACAATTTTATGAAATATGAAATAGGCAATATTTCTTTTTCATCCTAGTAGATCATTATACCTAACTCAACTAAAGATAGAATAAATGTTCTGAGATTTTTTTTTTACACTAAGCTATAGCTTAACAGGGTCCAGTTTCCAGGGTCCAATTTTCGTTACATAGAAATTCAACTTAGGGAAAATTCATTTACATAGTCACATCTTCAAATGTGTGGCTATTTCAATCTGTTTTTATACTTGGCAATGCAGATATTATAAAGCCATAATTATACTAATAAGCAATTTCATTAAAAACAATTTTAATACCATGATGATTAAATCACCATTTTAAGTGGACTCTTTATTACCCAAGTTTATCCTTTCTAAGATGAAAATATGAGTATCGAGTATGATTCAGTGGCTCTATTACTTTCTGTCAGTAAGTCATGGAGATCTTAAAAATTCCTCCCTCGGCTGTAGTAATGTGTCAAAATTAATTAAGGCAAATGAACATTCTAAATGAATCCCTTCCTCTTAACTATTGTTCGAGTAATTGCCTATGCTTGACAAGGTATTTTGCATGAAATATCAACAATGTGATTTGAATCATATAATTACAAACTCTTCAACCATGGTAACTAATAAATTATTGTCCTCTCCTGGGACTATCTTCAGACATTTAAAATATTTATTATTGAGAAGTTCTATTGAAGAATTATGGTGTCTTTATAATTTTCTAAGACCTCAAATTTCTTCCAACCTTATGATTTGGCTATTTTAATTTTTATTGAAATATAATTGACACAGATCTTTGTCATGTGTGGGAAAAAGATTTTTTTTTTTCACCTTGTTGTGGAAAGTCTAATTTACTTAGCTAATGTCTAGCAATCCCAATTCTCTTAATGTATAGTGGTGGTGGGCCAGTCTCTATCCTAGAGACAGAAGTAATTACTGTCCCGTCTGTGAGGAAATGGAATGATTTTCAAAGAAACTTTAATAGAACCCAGTTATAATTCACTTTCTGAAATAAGGAATAAAAAATATCTGGTAGTTATGCAGGTGGTCATAAAACAAATTTGACAGAATATCCTTTCAATTAGAAACTCCAGGAGGTAGGATTCTTTAATTTTGCTACACTGCCAGAAACCTTGCCCACACTGACTCCATATGGGCTTATATTCCACAAGTATTCTTCAGAAAGATGTGTGTGGCACTGTCATCCTTGTTATGACCACATGCCTGTATTGATGTCCCCAAGTGGATAGGACCTGAAAATTATTTAGGAAATGATGTCTACAAAATCAGTGAGAGAGAAGTTATCTGTTCTACTGGATGTTCCAGAAAGACTAAGTCCCCTCTTCTTTCTTCACCTTAAATAAAGAGGGACACTATTGCATTTAACATGGAAAATACACATCTGTCCACTGTCATCAAGGTGATGCTTCTCATTGGCTATTCAGACCTCCATGAATTCCCTGTCACTTGGGTCCCTGGTCACTGGCCCCACCCTTCCAGAAGCAAGACTGAGGAGAAGAGGATATATCTCTGTTGGCCCCATTGCTGATCATGGGAAACAATGTGGAGAAAATGCAGTTCAAAAGGTTTCCAAATATCAGGCTTAATAAATATTTGACATCTCTTATATAATCAACAGGTAGACGTGAGGAAAACAAAGTAGTCTGGAAGACAAGATTACCTGTAATAGATTTCTTTTCTCTAACTAGGAGAGCAGGCATTCGCCCTAATACAGCTATCTGTTGGAAATGGCTTTGCTGCCTCTAGGACTAAGTTACTAAGAAAAGGACCAAAGGCATATTTGAATAGGCACGCATATTTGTGATAGATTCTGAAACACATTTGCTAAAGTTTGATCTTAAAAATACTAAATTATTCCAGTAGAGGCTGAAATTTTCTGGAAATATTATAACCCTTTCAGTGATATAATGCCAATTACACAATGATTAGTAACTAAAATTTTTACGTCGCCTCCAGGATATTTGGATTACAAATACATGAGAGGATATAATACTAAACCACAATGCGTTGTCTTGTGTTAAATGAAGCAAAGAAAGAACTAGAAGGCAAAAATTTTAAAGAATGTTGTTGGTAGGGGAACCTGGGTGGCTCAGTCGTTGGGCATCTGCCTTCGGCTCGGGTCATGGTCACAGGGTCCTGGGATCGAGCCCCACGTCGGGCTCCCTGCTCTGCAGGGAGCCTGCTTCTCCCTCTCCCACTCCCCCTGCTTGTGTTCCCTCTCTCACTGTCTCTCTCTCTATCTGTCAAATAAATTAAAAAAAAAAAAAAAAGAGTGTTGTTGGTACACATGGAACACTGATATGAATAAGAATTATGGAAATGGGAACCATGATGCAATTTTCCCATTATTTTGGCTCATTACTGATAAGTAGTGCAATAATGTTTCGTTGTTTCCACATTTCAGAATGTTCTGAAATATTGCCCAAAGCAAGGGGAATTAGAACCGAACTAGCATTCAGGAAACTTTGCTCTGATACTAACTCAGCCACTAACTAGCTTGAAAAGACAAAGTCTAACAACTACAGGACTAGGGGCTTCCTAAGGTTCCTTTTTCACCTTATACACATTACTAGATTTTATGTCAAATACAGTAGTTATACATTCACCACATGAAGACCAATGTGTTACATATTTGCACATCCATACCAATGTATACATTTATCCAAATAAATAAAAAACTTTGAAATTTTTATTTTAATTACAGGTCAGTTTTCATAGTTGGAAACAATTTTTAAAATGTAAAAAAAAATTTTTTGGTTATAATCACCTGATCACCTTTGAAGGTTGGAAGCCATTTTAATGTAAGTAAGATCTTATTCTGAACTAGAGGTGCTATCAGGTTTTACCTGAGATTTGTATGAGCTCAGAGTCCCATTTGAAAATCAAGACCCATGAAAGTCAAGTATATGTTTGTCCACTAATAAAAAGGTCATATTAATGAATTTCTTACACATCCAACAAATATTTGTTAAATGCTCACTACTTGGCAGATACTGTGGTAGGCACTAATTTTGCTGTGATAACTGAAACATTCTCTGCCTTCAGCTGAATAAGATAAATGACTTTACTTAAAACCTTAATTAACCTTGATGAAAGGAATTGAAAGAGACCCACAAATTATGAATATGAAACTATTCTGTATGAAAACACTAAACTGTGTTATTTTCCCCCATTGGACCTCTAGTGCAAAAAAGAGAATTGGAATTATCATAATAATCTTTAGTTTATGGCACATACTCATCATTGTTCATTGATGCATGAATGGTTTGTTTTCATCAATTTCCACACACACACACACACACACACACACACACACACACACACACAATAAGCAGTCATAAATCTCCTAATAAAACAAAAGCTAGGATTAAAACTATGCTCCTCACCCCATACTCATTACCTTGACTCTCCCAAAAGGAATAAGTAGGACATTAATGAAAGGTTAGGTAAATTAACTAATTAATCAGAAACCCAGAAACAGATACATGTGTATAGTCTGGTGTGTATTAAATATGGCAAATCACAGAGAAATTTATGAGTTATTCAATAAATAGAACAGTGAATAGTTACCCTTATAGATAAAAGACAAAATCAGATCCCTACCTCATACTACATACAAAAAAAAAAAATCAACTCTAGATGGATTAAGAACATAAATTTCAAAAATAAAATTTTTACTTTTAGTAGAAAATACAGATGAATATCTTTTAGACTTTGGGGTAGGAAATATTTCTTAAGTAAGATAGCCCCCCAAATCATTGATTATTGAAAAGATAATTAATGTGAATATTTAAAATTAAGAATTTTATTTATGAAAGACATCTTGAAGACAAGTTATAACATAGGAGATACATCACCAGCAAAAAATTAATAATAAGAATATATAAAGGGCGCCTGGGTGGCTCAGTCGGTTAAGCATCCGACCCTTGATCTCAGCTCAGGTCTTGATCTCAGGGTTGTGAGTTCAAGCCCCGTGTTGGGCTCCATGCTGGGCAAGAGACTACTTAAAGAAAAAAAGAATATATATAAAAAATATTAAAAAAATAAACACAAATCAACAAAAAATACATGAAAAGATTTTTCACAGAAAAAACCATAATGGCCAATAATTACAAGAAGAGGTATTAAACTATGTAGTGATCAATTAAATACAAATGATGACTGCAACAAGATACTATTTTAGTATATTCAGTTAGTGTAAGTTTAAAAGTCTCCCATGCCAAGTTGGAGGTAATGTGGATGACACAACTTCTATATTGCTTGTTGGGCTATAAACCAGAGCAACCAAGCTTAAAAATTGTTTGGCATTATTTCTTCAAGTTGAATATTTTTTACACCTTATGATCCAGAAATTCCAGATCTAGATATGAACCCAAAAGAAGTCTTGGTCATGTGACAAGAAATGCATGTATGTTAAGAGCAGCACCTGGAAACAATTTAAATGGTCATCAGTGAGAGAGTGAATTAATAAATGGCAGTATATTTACACAATGGAATATCACACAACAGTCAAAATAAGTGAACTACAGTAACACAATAAAGTATGATTGAATCTTAGGGGTATGATATTAAGTGAAAAAAGGACATCCCCAAAGATTTCAGCAGCATGATACCTTTTTATAATATTTTAAACAAATACAATTAAAATAAATATATTTGAGGGGTGCCTGGGTGGCTCAGTTGGTTGAGCATCTGCCTTCAGCTCAGGTCATATTCTCGGGATCTAGGATGGAGCCCCTTCTTGAGCCCCGGATCAGGCTCCCTGCTCAGTGGGGAGTCTGCTTCTGCCTCTCTCCCTGCCTCGCCCCCCACCAGCTCATGCTCACTTGCTCTCTCTCTCAAATAAATAAATAAAATCTTAAAAAATGAAATAAATATATTTGAGGAAAATACACAAGCACTCAGACTATATAAAAAACAAGGAAACGATGAATACAAGATGTCGTGGTCAGTAGTCAGCCCTAAATCTTGTATGAAAGAAAAAGGGAAGGAAGGAGGGAAAGAAGGAAGGGAGGGAGGAGGTTAATGATAACCTTGCATATATTCGAATTATAAGTGATACTAATGTGCAAATCACACCCAAGGGATAATAGCAAGCAGCTTAAAAATGACAATTTGTAATTTAACATTCACTTAAGATGGCTTGTACAATGGACTTGTCTACACTACACATATATGGGCAATACTGAAGCAAGGAAAGCTTAAATGACTTGTTCACTGAAAAAAAAAATTGTCATCCATGGTGCCAAAAATAGAAGTTCTGATTTCCAGTCCTATGATCTCAAGAGAAGACAGGATGTTCACTTTATCTGACTGATATAAAATACAACTTCTCAGAGGACTCTATTATTTTGAACGACTATGTAAGTACATACAATTACAAGCTTCTAGAAATATGAACTGTTTATTTTATCATTTGTTACAGCAAATAGAAAGCCTGAGCTGAGTATTTACCCAACAGTGAATGCTAACAGTCCTCAGAGTCATTATGGGCTGTTTGTGAGGGTCTGTTTAGACATCTTCAAGATCAATGACCCATTAGTGCAATTACAGCCTCTGATGGTTCCTGCCATACAGACCCCGTTCCTGCTACCAGAAAGTGACATGTTGATGTTACAAACACTCCTCACATTGTTACAAATGTGTTTTCCTGAGAGAGCTGCAGAAATATAACTTAGTTTAAAAATTGTTTCCCATGAGTTAGTCATTCTGTTTTTGCAATTTCCTGTGATAAAATTATAATTATATTCTTCGAAAAACTCAATGAGTACATTTATTTTTCTCATTATTTTTATCAGTTTAAAAATTTGCATCGTATCTGTCTTCCCTACCCCAGTAATACACAGCCTCACATAGTCACATATTCCTACCATCCATACATGCTCAGCCTTATATAATTCCATGTCGTTTATGTGAAGAAAAACATAGGTTACTTGCTATGTAATTACAGATTTATAGAATTGGAAGGATCTTAGAGATGGAGACCAACTAGTCAAGTAGTGTATCTCAACTGATACCAGAATCCTTTATTAGGGAGTAGTCTTCATTCTCTGAGAAGTGGAGTAGGAGGATATATCATGGGCCCTTTTGAGAATCTGATAAAGTTATGGTGTTATCCCAAGAAAAATACAGCCACCATAACTTTATCAGATTCTCAAAAGGGCCCATAACGTAAAAAATACGTTCCATTTTTTGCTTTTGACACTGAGTTATTTTATTAAGATTATGTGACTCTTTTTTTTTTTTTGTAAAAATTAATGGCTGCTTCCTGGAAAAGAATTAATCAAATTAACCAAATCATATAAAAGAAGAAAATTCTGTGTCTGCTTAAAATATATTTCAATGAGAAGCCTGTTTGATTTGGAAGAAGTCAAAGTTTGGGGTGATCTTTTACATGGAAATATTTATGTCACTTTTAGTATTCAATCAATTTTGAATCTGTTTTAATACCAGCAAGGGCTCAAAGTTGCAGCCCACATCACTTTCAAAAGCAAACAGAATTAAACTCTCTTATGGCAGAACAGGCTTGTGTCAAGACACCTGAACTTTCTTCAAGACACTTCAAGTTGAATTTAGGCCCTACCAAATCCCGTGTCCTCGAGGCAAATAAAGTTATTTTTAGAAAGGTTGGCATCAACAATGCAGCCTCTGTCAGGAAAGAAAGACGTCTGAAATCTTTTTTCAATTTAAATCATCTAAGCAGAAATAACTTTTAAAAGAGTTTTGCAGTCTTTCCAGTTGCTATAGTTCTTTCCCATGGTTAAACTGACAAGGCTTTCTCATTTTCAACTCCCTTTCCCCTCACAGATATCCCTCCTTCAGCTCTGGAAAGGTCACAAGTTTTCAGCTCTAATTTCTCCTTCCAAAATGGCAGACATTTCTAGCAGCAATCACAGTGAATCTGGAATCTGATGACTAGCTTCCTTCTTACAGCCATTTTAGATTTTACTACAAGAAAGTCTAGCCACAAATGAACCTCCCTTGTCAAACTGTTCTAAGATACAAGGAAAAATAAATCAGATACTTAAAAAAATGAATAAATAAAGTGAAATTTCTGACCCAAGTTCAACAAAGTGCATTAACACTTATCCTCCGGAAAGCCAAAAAAAAAAAAAAAAAAAAAAACCCCAAAAAACTCTTGACAGTAAAAAGCACACAGTTTGCTCTATTTCTAAATAAAACTTTAAAAAATATAGAAGTTCTAGGATATGGCTTTGAAAATATTGGACCACTTTTCACAGAGGAGGCAAGGCATCTTTTAGGATAATCATCAGAGTCTTCGACACTAATGCATGCTGATGTTGAAAAGTAGTAAGTCTTCATAAAAAGTGAAACTCCCTATGTATTCCACATGTACACTGAGTATGAAGAATTTTCTTCCATTAGGAGTTTTGCAGAGCAAAGAAACTTTTTACCGTTGGAACTTGGTCTTTAAAGTATCCATGGGGTAACACACACACACACACACACAGACACACACACACAGAGGGACTTCAGTAGGACCATCAGCACTCACAGGATAGACAAAAATCAGAGCTTTACTGAAACAATCATAGTTTTCATCAATTGCATGCCAAGCAGGAACAGCACAGCTGCTATTTTCACCATAACTGGCTTCAAAAGATTAGCAAAATGTCAGAGTTCAGAAGTAGGTTATACCAAACGAACAGAGGCATTCTTTTAGATTTTTATTGTTCTTGTAGTTCTGAGCAACCCACCAGCTCAAACATTTCTAGAGTACCTGATTTGATCAAACTTTCCCCAATTATTTATGGTTCCTTTTGCTTGGAGACATGTCAAGACACGCTGGGGAAAATGTAAGTTTTGGTAAAGAAAATAAAAATCCTCTAATGTGCGATGTATTTTCAGGATGCTCAGAAATAAGCTTTATTGACTTCATGCTCTTCTTGGCAGGAAACTTATCACACAAGAAACAATCTAGCTTTATGTCCTATCACATTTGGCAGTGCAAATAAAATCAAGGGAAATGTAAGAGCCATCAAGCTTTCTTTCTTTTGTCATCTGCCACTTGAGCTAAATTCAATATGAACAGAAAGAGATATGTGCAAACATATGTCAGACACATTTTTGTTAATTCCCATGAATGTAATACTATTCTAGATGCCATTATATAACAGATTGATAATTTTACATAATGAATCCATGCCATTCTATCCATGTTTAAAGTAAAACATTAAAAACATATTTTGCCATAAAACTTTTGCACATAAATGGAAGGGAACAAAAATAAGGCATATAATATAAATTCTATAATTTATATATATTTATATGGAAGTATATAAATATACATTATTAACGCATATAAACATATTTGCTTTTACTTCACCTACAACATGAAGTTTATATGTGACATTAAGTTAAAAACTCTTGTGCAAAAATGATCTGAAATATGACCATCTAACCTCTGCTATTGTTATAGGAAGCTTCTTATATTGTAAGTGAGCTCATTGCTGGTTATTGCTAGTTAACTGAAATCTGCTTTTCACCCAGTGGTCCACATTGGTTACTTCCCTTTCACTTTATCTTACCAAATAATAAATGACAAATATATTACCTACTATTTTTTTCTTTTGTGGTTAACTATCACCAAGTCCTTAACTTTTTGTAAAATGACAAGGTTTCCAGATTCCTTACTATACTGGTTTATTCTAAAACCACTCCAGATTGTCAACATCCTTAAAATGTGATCTTCCTATTGAGAAAAAAATTCTTCATTTGTTTGGGTGACTGATAACTACAGAACCATTATTCTCTGTATTTATAACTAATATTTCTATTAGAACACAGTAAAATGTTATTGTATTGTCACTAAAACCACTGAATTTTTCACCAGAGTAGCTACCATTTTGTAACTACTTCCTCTTTTAGCTAGGCACTGTGTTAGTCAAGGTATTTTATCCTTTTTAATCTCATTTGATTTAACCTTCCCAAAAGCCCCATAAAATTATTATTGTCTTATTTTATGTTAAAAAAACAAGGATACACAAAACCAAGAGCATAGAAGTTAAGTAAAGAGCACAAGCTCATATAATTAAATGGCTAAGCAAGGATTTGAGTCCAGGTTGTCAGAATTCGTTGTCGGTGCTCTTTATGACTCCATGTTCTTGCCATTTTTCCAATACACAATGCTAAGCCATGATTCCACATTAGCCTGCCGCCCTTCCTTCCTTCCTTCCTTTTTCTTCCTTTCTTGTTTGCTTCCTTCCCTCTCCCTCTCTGCTTTCTACCTTCCTTCCCTTCCACTCTCCCTTCCTCCCACTCTCTTTTCTCCTCCTATGTAGCCTTACTTCACCTGATCTTGTCAGTATTGATCCATGTATGTGTTTTCTTAAGCTAATTATAAATCTGTATTCTGTCATACCACCCACCCTTAGTTTTCTCATAAAGCTGATTACATTTACTGTCCACATTTTCATCCACACAGTAGATTAAGATGTACAGAACAGCACCAAAAACAAACATGTGTGTCACAATGGTATGTCCCATATGGTTGTAGCATTAGGGTACAATGTTCAATTTATTTTGTTTCATGACTAACACTGGGACAATGAATATGTCTATTAGTCTTATGGGTTTTCTTAAATCTAGCCTATAGAAACTAACACTTCTCTTCCCATCTATTTTTCATGTCCTGACTTACCAAAACACTCTACCTAGTGATAATTTGGGAGTCTACTCTTTAATTACAATAGCATCCTCTGATCATGTAATTATTGGATGCCAGACTCTGTGCTATGTGACTTTACATATATGATCTCTAATTACATGAATCACTTCAAGACTGATGGCATCATTCCATTATTTAAAATTGACAAATTGAGGCGCCTGGGTGGCTCAGTCGTTAAGCGTCTGCCTTCGGCTCAGGTCATGATCCCAGGGTCCTGGGATCGAGCCCCGCGTCGGGCTCTCTGCACGGCGGGGAGCCTGCTTCTCCCTCTCTCACTCCGCCTGCTTGTGTTCCCTCTCTCACTGTCTCTCTCTGTCAAATAAATAAATTAAAAAAATCTTTAAAATTGACAAAATATTAGAGAGGTCTGAAATGAGTAGCCAAGTTGGGATTTAAACATTGGTTGACTTGACTACAACACTGCTCTAACGGTGTTGCTACCCACCCCCCCCCCCCCCCCCCGCCCCATCTGACAGATGCCTCACAGTGACATTTCACACATTACTGGTGGGAGGCACTATGATGATAATTCCTAATCTATAGATCCTTCCAGGGAAAGACTCTCACTGGGGACTAAGAGCGATTGAATAGCAGACTGTAAGCCAAGTGGCTTACAACTTTAAGTATATAAAACAAAGAAACCCCTTTATAAAGCAACAGTGTAAGACTTAGATGGGGTGGGAGGTGGTGCTGGAGGGTTAACGAGCTCCATCCTCAGGGAGAAAAAAAAATGAGAATAGGAGCAAATGGAAAATAACCTAGAAGCAAAATCTATGGACTAAGTATCTCAATTTTTAAAATTTATGAGCCACCCAATGGGCATGGGTACTTATATTGGTTATCAATTTCATATAGTTTTAAAAAGATTTACCATAGCTTACTGAAAATAACAACATAGACTTTAGAAATTAATTTTGTGTTACAGCAGTTAAAGGGTTGCTTGCTACTGCTTATAACTTATCCAAGCTAAATTTGGCTTGATGGTTGTGTATTATCAGTCAGGATGGCTTGAATTATGTTGTGGTACCATAACCCCAATATCCTGGAGGCTTAGAGTAACAAAGGTGTATTTCTTGCTCAGGCTATATGTTTGTAAAAGCTTGGCTAAAGCCTGTACTTCTCATTTTCTCCCTCTGCAGCCCAGGCTGATTGATCATTTATCAGGTAAAACATCACTAGTCACGTGGCAAAGGGGAAGGAACACAGCATATCACGTACTGATTCAAAGGCTTCACCAAGGCGGTGGCACACATCATTTCCACTCACATTTTCCTCACCGAGCAGTTGTTATAACCACATCCTGCTTTAAGGAGTTTGGGGAAATCCAACTGTAACATGTGCTAAGAAGTAGAGGAGAACGGGAATGTTTTCCAACAATCCTACTGACTATCACAGAATGATTCCATATGGAGTTGGATTATTTTCTTAATCTACAGTTCTACTACATGAGAGCATACCAACACACAGCATCTGGTGATTGGCCAAGGAAGGCAGTTTTTGGTGACAGTCATTCGGTTCTGCATTTTTGGTTCACACATGCATATGATAGTCATAAATATGGGAGCAAGTCCCTGCCACGGACCGCTCCCAGCAGCACATCAAACACCAGATCAATGAGCACATCACCCTGGAAAGCAGGAAGCCTGAATGTTGTAAAACTTGGAAGATGATGATGGTAAATAAATTCATTGTTTTTTTTTATTATTTTAGTTTCAGAAAGAGTTTCTTTGAACTTTGTTGCAGAAATTGGATGTCCTCTTAAAATATGACCACTCATATACTATTGATTTCTTTCTCTGAGGCACAAAGAACAGGAAGTGTCAGGACAAAGTTCGTCTCTTGGCAATCGAGCTATGTGAACTCAATTCAAGTTCACCCTTCAATTCTCATGGGAAATTCTCTTATCAGAAGTCAACGTTTTATAATCCCTATATTTCAACCCATATATTTCCTTATATTTCAATTTATAAACTTAGGTCATGCAATAATAGAGTGAGGAACTAAATAATATTTAGTAGAGTGAGGAACTAAAACTTGAAGAAGCCACTTAAAATTACAGAAATGGTCCTTACTGGGAATATCAGTACCATAAAATTTTTTTATTTCATCTCCCATTCAAAAAGTTCTGTGAACTTTTCTCTTGTCAGCTGGTACCTCTCACTACGGAAGAGCAGCATCATGTGTCAGTCCATTTATCTGCCATGTACTGCAAAATTATTTGGCCAGAATTGGTACAATTTAATTATTAATCAGGTCCTTTTAAGATCCTTCAGCATAAAACACAACATTAAGGTAAGTATTGCCAACTACTATCTGTATTGTGTGACTAAAGCTGTGTGCGGATTGGCATTCAAGTGAAACTTATTTATTAATAGATCAGTGCCTTTTTTAGTTATATACATAAATGGTCTTGCTTCAGTCCTGAGCTCAACATGATTTTGTTCATCTTTCTTAGAGATTACAGAAGAATAGTTAAGGACAGAAAACATCGAATCTCTTTTAATCATTCATTTTCAGCAAAAAACAAAATAAAATTTCATGAAACCATTCTTCCCATATAAGTGCTGCCCATAGGCTAAGAGCTGATTCAGTGGTTGCATCCAAATGTAAAGCAAAATATGGGATTGCAACAGTAACCACTGTTATACTTGTGTAAGGCAATTTTAAATATTGGCAATTGATTGTCCTTCATTTTTTTAGCATAATTTAGGCTTTACAGTCTTGTTGACAATGACCTGTGCCTGTTTTTGCTCTGGTAAGTGCAACTAAGGATGATGCCCCTATAGTTCTTTGTCTTTTCTCTACCTGTCATGACAAATTCATAATTTTCACACTGGAAAGTATTAACTATCAAATATTCCTGAAAAATCAAAGAATTTAACCACAGAGATTCTGAGCATAATTTGAATAAGAAACCATAACTTCAAAGATTTCATGCCAGCATAATAGTCAGGACCCAAGAGACCAGGAGGGAAAGGATCCTTGACTCAAAACACTTTAATTTTCGGAGATTTGTTGTTGTACATCGTCATACTTCCCAGCTGCCCTTTTCTTTCCTGGCTTGTGGATTCACCTGTCTGGGAACATGGGTTCATATTTTACATTTGTATTGAAGAACTTTTTACTAGATGGAGATACAATATTCTTCTATGATTCAGAATTGTTGAAGACATATTGCTATTTTTACCATTACTTCCCAGTTAATGTAGAGTGACATAATGAGAATAACGAGGAACATTCCAAACTTAAATATGAACAATATCATAAAACTTGTGTGGAATGTGAGTCAAGATGAAGTGATGAAAACAACTTTCTGTATAACATGCATTGCCCTTAAGGACAAAACTATTATAAGGACATTACTATGAACCTAAAATCAATCTTATGAGTCCAGATTTATAAAATGTAAGGCAGACAAATTATATCATCTGTTTCCCTCTGAAATTGCTGGACTGCCCATAGTTCAGTTATAGATTTACATGGATCACTAATGATACACACAGAACACTTTACCACAGACAGGGTTTGGAAGATATATTTATAATGCCAATACAATGTCTTAATATTTATTTTCTTTTTTACTTTTATTCTCTGTTTCCTTAGCAAATTCTTTAAAGAAAAAGGCCTGTGCATTTATTTGAACAGACAGTCATACCACATTTACATCTCCAGACCCAACTTCTCCCCCAACCTCCAGACTCAGACTCTACTTGGATGTCTGAAATGCATCATCAACTTACTCTTGTCTACAACAGAGCTCTTGGACAGTCCAAATTTGGTCCATTTGCTAAGATTCCTATCTCATTATGTAACCATTCATCCAATTGTTCAAGCTGAAACCTAAAAGGCAATAGAGACTTGTATCTCTCTGCCATGTACCCAAAGCACGAACAATTCCTGTTGACTTTACTCTCAAAAAGCACACATGGAACCCGAGGACTTCCCACGACTTACACTGTTGACCCTGCAAGTTGCCATCATCTAGTCTCTCACCTGATCTCTCATTACTTGGTTCCTGCATTCTCTTGTTTCTTCTCTTGCCCACACATTTGTATTCTCTCACAGCAGGCAGAAGGAGCTTTTAAAAATCTAATCAGGTCAGGGCAAAACTCTCCAAGGGCTTTCCCCCATGCTTAGACTGAAATCCACTGTCCCAACCATGGCATGCGAGGCCTTACATGATCTGCTCTCTGGCTGCCTCGGGGAAGTCTACCTTGCTTATTTTACTGCAGACAGTCTGGCTTTTAGGATATTCCTTCCATGGACTAAGATCATTCTTCGTTTTTGCATCTGTGGTCTCTTCTGCCTGGAAAACTATACCCCACTTATAATTGTGAGATGTTCCCTTACTTCAGTTAGGTTATTTTCTTACCACCCCAGCTTAATAGAGCTTTACTCCTACTTCCCCTAACCCTGCTTTATTTATTTCCACGGTTTTGTCACCCTCTGACATTGTATTGCATATTTATTTAATCATATTCTCACTGGGATGTAAATACCACGAAAGTAGAGACTTTGCATTGATCATATGCCATATTCCCAGTGAGCAGAGTTATATATTTGATGTGTCCTATCATTCAGTTAGTTCTGTGGAAAGTAAAAGAGATGATAGGATATCTAAAAATGAAAAATAAGCCATCAAATCTCAGAGGAGTAGCACTCTGTGAAGGAAGAAAAGAGTGTATAGGGGACCTAACCTTGATCTACAGAGTGACTACAGGAATTTAACTGAGAGTGGCCCACGGGGTTTCCACATATCTATTCCTTTCCCACTGGGCAACTGGTGGCCGAGAACTCATACACTTTGAGAAATTTCCTTTCAGCCTTTGGTTAAATTCATAGTTTTGAACTTAGAGACACAATTATGGTTATATACTTAAGCTGTGTTCATTATAAACAAAAATTAAATATGGAACAACTTCACCTGATAAAGATTTAGCACAAGCCCAGTCTAAGTCAAATCTCAGCAAAATCTAAATTGTAACCACACTGGATAGGCTATAGTTTAAATTTGTAGTGAAAGAGGTTTTGTATGTCTCTATCTTAGTCACCTAGGTCTTTCCCATGCAGTAACTACTCATATATTAGCATTGCTGAAGTAAAAATAAGTGCATTAGCTACAGGTAGAATTGCAAGGAGGAAGGGAAGTTGATAACAAGTATTCCTTGTCAAGTGTATGTCCTCCACTAGAGAACAAACTCTCCAGGTAATCACTGGGTTCAACTAGCTTTGGAGAGGATAACAGTAGATAATTCATTATTGGGGACTTCTAGCAGAGCAAATATGCTGGATTTATGGACTCTAGGTTCTCAGTAATGAATTATTACTTAGTACCTGATGGGGAAGAAATGATGGGCTTACTTAATATTATTTTATTCAAAAAACAATATGGCATATACATCCCAAATGAACTCTACTGTAACCAATTAAATTCATTAGTGGACTAGTCAATTCCACCACAAGTCAATACAAAATTCAGTCATTTCTACACACTTGTTTTACATTAGGCTTCTTGCACCCACTAGTGAGGAAAGCATTACAAAGATTTGTTAGAAGGGCGTATCAGTCTGTTCAGAGATTTTCCATTATTGCACTAGACAGCAATGTTTGGATGACTATAACATTAGTCTGTAGGAGGTTACTCTTCCAGATTTATCTAAGATTCAGTTGAGTGTTCTTTTAAGAAAAGCTCAACCCTCATGAATTATGACTATTTTGAGTTGAATTTCCATATGACTTCATGTGGCCACTAAATAACTGAGACTACAAGCAAGTAAGAATTACCTGCCGAGGCAGTGACCTCCACTGGTACTATAAGGTCAATATTCGGTTTTAAAAGAATGTATAAATCCCGACTGGATCTAATTTAAGAATTTAGCAGACTAAATCATACTTTATCATCTGTCCAAGCAGCTAAAAACAGAAAGCTTAGATGTAGCTCCAGTCTTAACTATTCAACTGTTTGTGTGGAAAATTCACGTTTTCTCTTCAGAAGACAGATGGCTAAATATAAGGGATTAAAATTTTAGTGTCATACCTCTCGAATAGCAGTACAAAACTCACTCTGAAGCACTTTTTTGAGGGATTGTAGCTTGTGCACTGGTACTTCTCCAGATTCCTGTAGTTTTTCCAATAATTCAATTGCTCTGGCAACATCTGAAAAGAAAAATCAAAATAGAGAGATCTAGAGTCAACCATATCTCATCAGCAAAGTACTATCATTCCAGTTGAATGGTGCAATGAAAAATAAGTGGTGCAAAGTCGCAACTTAAAATTCATAGCTTATTGATCTAAGCTTTTGGTAAAAAGTCATTTTAATTTGTCCTACACAATTCGTCACTAATATGCCTTCTTCGGTGGCATTCCATGTATGTTATTTCTGCCACACAAATCAGTTTGAATATTCTTTCAGGAAAGAAGAGTAGGAGACGTGTCTTTTATTGATACCTCAATAACCAAATAAGTCCTGTCAATTTTACCTCTGAGATGCTGTGTGCAGTCTGACTTTTCCTTTCCCATACTACATTTATCACATCTGCAGTTATACATTTATTAGTGTCATGATTTGATCAATGTGCATTTCTTCCACTTATTGATAAACTCTTATAGGGTAGGAACTTATCTAAGTTTGGTCACCTTTGCATCCCCAGAGTCTGGTATAATACAGTGAATAAATATTTCATGAATTTATTAATTAGCAAATGGGCTCTATCCATTTAACTGCTATTCTATTATTCTAAGCCCTCATCATCATCTCTCCTCTGTTCAAATAGAGTCATTTCTTCTCCTCCAGCCTCTTCATATGGTCCATAAGGTTATCTTCCTAAAGAGCCTGATTGTGTACCTACCTACCAGCTTCTAGGACAGTACCAAGCAAAAGAATTTTCTGTAACAATTAAGTTAAATGTTCCTCCTTTATTTGACAATATCAAAAGTTAATGTATCAAGAAATATTGTCTTTTATACCCATAGCTTTAAAATTCCCAGGGTGGTTTTGTACTGCCAAGAAAAAATGATATGATGAAAGGCCATTTAAAAATACTTAAGGTGATCTCTTCTACCTGTTGTTGTAGTCAATAGCTCAGTGAAGAGTCACATAGGTATTTATGTATAAGATAGAAGGTTTTCAGTTCCTAAGTGATTAGCTCCAGAAAGCATCCCATATTTCTGCCATCAGATTATAAATTCATCCATCCATCCATTCATCCATCCATCCACTAATTTGGGTTCCTATTAGACCAGGCACTAAGTTTAACAAAAAGAATAAGACACACTTCCTTTCTGAACTCACAAATGAGAAGAAGAGAACAGCATTGCTACCTATAATAAAATCATTACCTCCTCAGAATTTAGGTGCAGTTGGCATACCTGTATGTATCTAATCAAAGAAAATAACCAGTAAGTGACTTTAATGGAGACTCTTCCTTGAAGTATTGCCAACTGATTGCCAATTGTGGCCCAAAGAAGCAAAAATCATGAAATCAAAACAACACTGACAGTTTGAAAAGTTTGTCTTTTTTGTACATAAACTGGAAGTTAATGTAGTCAATTGGACAATACCAGCCATATCCACAGTCAGTAAGTTACCAAGCTAAGAATTTTATGCATTTCTAACTGTACAGAAGACTCTACCTAGATGCCCATAGGCATATGGAACTCTCAACATGTTAAAAACTGAGCTCATTAATATTTTTTTTTCTTGGGGGGCATCTGGTGGCTTAGTTATTAAGCGTCTGCCTTCGGTTCCGGTCATGGTCCCAGGGTCCTGGGATCGAGCCCCTCATTGGGCTTCCTGCTCAACAGGAAGCTTGCTTCTCCCTCTCCCACTCCCCCTGCTTGTGTTCCTGCTCTCACTATCTCTCTCTGTCAAATAAATAAATAAAATCTTAAAAAAATATTTTTTTCCTTGAAACCAGCTCTTCTCTTTCCATATTCCACAATTCCATTAATAGCACCCCCATCCAGCTGTCCTCCAAGCTAGACAATGGCATCATCTTTCACATTCACCCCCACATGCAGTTACTCAGCGATGGCTGGAGATTCTATCTCAAATATGCCTTTTGAATGGAGCCCTTTTGCTTGATTACTTCAGAAAAGCCTTTATTATTTTTCACTCATAGTACTGGAACATCTCCCAACTGTTCTTTAAATTAGCTTTTTCTTCCTCATTCCATCCTCCACCTTGCTTCTGGAGTGACTATCCTGAATGATAAACCTCATTATTATCCTCCCCCACATAACACCTTCTCTGGCTTCCCACTGCTTACAAAGTGAAGTTCAGACCATGTAGGGTTACACTCAAGGCCCTTAACAACCAACCTCTTCTGACTCATCTCTAAAAACTCTTCCCTCCCATTCTTATTTTGGACATCCATAATTTTTGTTATTCTAGGATGTGGCACTGAATTCCAACCTGTGTGGCTTTGCACACATCATCCCCTGTTCCTGGAACACAATTAAGTCATTCATCCAGTCATTCATCCAGTAATGCCGTAGCACCATGCTATGCACAGGACACAGTGGTAAAGGATACAGCTGGTTGTTGCCACTTTCATGACATTTATAGGTTCGAGGGGTCACAGACACGCAGTAAAGTGGGCGTGTCCTATAAAAGAATCACTACAGGTTGGTGCATGGATGTATAACAAAGGCATTTATCATCATTCAGGAGGCCAGGAAGGGCCTCTTCATGGAATTAGTAGCTAAGCAGAGTCTTAGGTAGGAGGTGCAGGTTGGGGAAAAGGGGAAGAATGTTCCAGGCAAATCAATGCAGATTGAAGTCTTGTCAAGAGAGTGTGGGGCAGAGAACTGAAAGGAGTTTGGTATGGCTCAAGTTGAAACTATGGCAAAAGTAGGAGAGAAATCACATCATGGAAGGTGTCTTAAATCATGGGGTAAGACTTGGCTTAATAATATCTCCTTAGACATGTCTTTCCTGATTCTCCAAGGCAGATTAAGTTCCCATAGTTCTCTTTTCACTCATCCACTGTAATAATTACTACTCTCTGCTATGCCTCTGTTTGCATGTATATCTCCCTCCTTTACCCTTGCAAATCTATAAACTTCTTTAGGTGTCAGGAACAATATCTTATTTGCCATTGTATCCATGGATCAATGCAGAGTACTTGACAAATATGAGAAGTTTAATACACACTTACTGAATAAGTAATAGATTAATTAATGAAACTAACTCAGGAAAGCAGGGGTTAGAGGTTTGTGTCTAGATAGACGCATAACTCCTCAAGAGACTAGATCTCCTTGGTCAAGACTGGCGTGGACCTGGTGTGGGAGACGGAGGCAAGCCTGCATCTGTAGGCTAAAGGCCACTGTGTAACCACACTGAGGGAAGGTCAGAAAAGCTGAAAATGACCCCAACCTGAATACTCAGGAATTCCCAACCTTGGCTGCACATTATAATTAGCTGGGATACATTTGAAAATTATCAATGCCTGAGACCCCCCTGACCCCACCCGCCCCCCAGATTAAACCAGAATATTCAGAACACTGGTTCTCAACCTTGGATGTAGACTGGTATCACTTAGCGAGTTGTAAAAACCACAGATGCTTGGGTCCCGACCCCAGAGATTCTGATGTGATTGGCACAGTGTGGGGCCTGGGCATGGTGCTTTCAAAAACCCTCCAGGTGATGCTAAAGTGCAGCCAAGATTGAGAACCACTGGTCTACTTGGCATGGGTATTTTTATAGCCCCTATGTGATTCTAATGTGCAGCCAGGGTTGAAAAGCTCTGATACAGATTAATGGCTCTAAACCATGAAGGTGCTTAACAATCACCTGGGGGAAGTTATTAAAACATATGTTCCTGACCTTTCACCCCCACTCTAGAGAGGTTAATTCAGAAGGCGTGAAAATAAGGCCCAGGAATAGGCCTTTTAAACAAACAATTCAAGTGATTCCGAAGTTGTTGGTTCACAGACCCCATTTGTTGAGAAAGTAAATAAAATGATGTTTCAGGTTCCTATCGGTCCCAGCATTCCAGGAATCCTCACATTTCCATTATTCTTTAATACCCTGTGTAACACTGAATAGGGTTTTTCCAGGAGTCCCCGAATGACTGGTAAAAGCTCACGAATGAAATTAATTAGTGTTAAGTACCACCCCATTCTAAAACAGTGTTCCCAATAAAGGCTGTCTTTAGAATCACCTGCGGAGTTTTCAAACCAGCCTGCTACCCAACACTAATTAAATCAAAATCTCCAAGACTGGGATCCAGTCATCAGGACTTTTGTTTGTTTGTTTAAGCTTTCAGATGATTCCTATGACCATTCAAGGCTAAGAAATATTATTCAAAAAAAAGCCATCAAGGAAACCAGTCACATCCCATTAAAAGCTGGTCCAGCCCTATTACATTACACCATAGACCTTTTCCAGTCCTTATTAAGAGGTAATTGTGAGAGGAAAGAAAACTCATGGAGAAGTGTTACGTCATTAACTTGGGTCAGAATACTAAGTCTTTGCTTCCCTTCTATCCAATGAGGAGTGTTCCCAGTAGAACCAATGGTAGCTGCTGGGGGTGCCTGCAAGAAGGGAGACTAGAATCTTTCCTGGTTGTACAAACAGGACTAATGGACTTGGTGGCCTTCCTGCCCTCTATGTCTATCTGATCAGAGGGAGAGAATTGGAAAGCAGAGCCCACTGGAGCCTGAGCCATCTTGCTGGAACCCACCCAAGAGAATCGAGCAGGATGAGGTCATGGGATATACAGCAGTTGGTAAAAGTCAAAAGAGGTCTAAGGACCAAAAGTTGGAGAAATCAGGTCCCACCAGCCCAGACCTGGCTAGTGCTGCAAAGAGTTGGTGAGTAATAAACTGGATATGAGACTGGAGTTTTCAATGGAATTCTGATTCCCTTTAGCTCCGTAAAAGTACCAGAAACCTGCAAAGCCAGGATCTGGAAGGGAGCAAAAGAAGGCTCGGAGTCAGCAAAATACTTGTTCTTAAAACCACTACAATAATGTGCATACTTTATTTATGTGTCCCCTCAAGGTTCTTATTCAGAACCTCCTTGCACTTATTTCATGAAACTATTCTACCAAATTTGGTTACTAATATAGAAGTTTGGGTTTGGTAGTTTAGCTCAGCCTATGAGGAATATTAGATAAGGACTGGGAAGGCTGCCAGACAAACAATGAAAACAAGAAGATCTCAGAATATTTTCCTGAAACCGACGACTCCTCCTCTGGCCTGCCAACTCTCAGATTCATCCCTCTACGTAGCATTTATGCCATTATCTAAGGAAATGCTGGGGTATTATCCTTCCCCCTCGCTCTTTCTCACATCCTGGATTTTGTTAATCCTCACTTCTTTATTTTAATATATATTACTAATATAATTTTTACTGAAATATAATTAACATACAATGTGATATTGGTTTCAGGCATACAACATCCTGATTCAATAATTCTATACACTATTCAGTGCTCATTGCAGTAAGTGTAATTAACATCTGTCACCAAACAATGTTATTATAATCTTTTCTTCCAGGTATAAAATTTAGTGATTTATCACTTACATACACCCTGTGCTCATCACAAGTGCCCTCCTTGATGTCCATCATCTATTTGACCCATCCCTGCCACCCCTCACCACTTCCCCTCTGGTAACCATCAGTTTGTTAAGAGTCCGTTTCTTGGTTTGCCTCTCTTCCTCCAGCTCCCCGCCATGTTCATTTGTTTTGTTTCTTAAATTCCACATATGAGTGAAATCATATGGTATTTGTCTTTCTCTGACTGACTTACTTCACTTAGCATAATACTCTCGAGATCCAACCACACTGTTGTAAATGGCAAGATTTCATTCCTTTTTATGGCTGAGTGATATTCCAGTGTGTGTGTGTTTGTACACATATATATATCACATCTTCTTTATCCATTCATCAGCTGATGGACATTTGGGCTCTTTCCATAATGTGGCTATTGTAGATAATGCTGCTATAAATATGGGGGTGCATGTAGCCCTTCGAATGAGTGTGTTTGTATCTTTTGGGTAATTACCCAGTAGTGCAATTGCTGAATTGTAGGGTGGTGCTTTTTTAACTTTTTGAAGAGCCTCCACACTGTCTTCCAGAGTGGCTGCACCAGTTTGCATTCCCACCAACAGTTTAAGAGGGTTCCCCTTTCTCTGAATCCTCACCAACATCTGTTGTTTCCTGTGTTGTTAATTTTAGCCATTCATTAATCCTCACTTCTAAAAGCAACAATAACAATAAACATTTAATGCCTATTAAGTAGGGGGCATTGTA
This sequence comes from Mirounga leonina, assembly GCF_011800145.1. NCBI lineage: Eukaryota > Metazoa > Chordata > Mammalia > Carnivora > Phocidae > Mirounga > Mirounga leonina. Next base: position 2,187,187 of record NW_023270314.1, on the reverse strand, counting down.
TGCTAAGAACTTTACATCTTTAACTCATTTTATCCTTACAACAACCTTTATGTGGTAGTAAATATCCACATATTGCAATGAGAAAATGGAAGCTTCTAGAGAGTTTTAAGGACCTCATTAACAAACAAGAGATCTGAGTGTGGAGTCCAGATCTAAGTGATTCTAAACCCTGTGCCTTTTATTTTTATTCCATTCACAGCTTTTCTTTTAGCAGCTTTTGCCTTCAACATTCAGTACTTTTATAATAGCTTTACGCTCTGCAGGCTTTCCTGGTCGGAGGCTGAGCTCTTAATCTTTCCTCCCTCAATAAAGATTAACCCCTATTCCATTTGCCAGTATACCTCTCTCAGGTAGTATTGTCTGATCATCAGAATCACCCGGAGAGCTTTTAAATGGCAGGGAGGAGTGGTTTTCAGTCTTGGCTACCCACTGTTGTCACCTGGGAACACTGGAAAAAAAATAAAACCACATACCTAGATCCTACCTAAATATATTTCTGATTTCATTATTCTGGGGTATGGCCTTGCCATCAGGATCTTCAGAACTCCCCAGTGATTACAATGTGTGGCCATACTGAGAATCACTGATGTGGAATCTCAGCGTACACCCCAGGGATTTTAAATAGCAATGCTAACTTATAGTAGTAATAGCTGTTATATCTAGTATTTAATATGGCACTGATTTAAACATTTTACTCCTTTAACAGCACTATGAGGTAGGTACTATTATTATCCCCATTTTACAGAAAAGGAAACTGTGACCAATAGAGTTAAAATTACTTCCCCAGGGAAACAGTAAGTTGTAGAGTTAAGATTTGAATCTAAGCAATATGGCTGTAGAATCTGGGCTACATTGAGATGTGACTCAGGAATCCATATTCTTAAAATGATTCCCAGCAGCTCTCCGAAGTCGTTAACAGAGATTAAACTAATCTGATCAACAAATCCTTGCTTGAGGGCTGAAAGCAGTGGTTCTCAAATTTTAGTCAACATGAATATTTAACCCTGGACCATTTATTATTAAAAATTGAGATTAAAAAAAAAAAAGATGTTGAGGGTTGAGAATCTGCTTTTGTAATAGTCCTCTCAGATGAGGCTGATGCAGGAAGCAGATCACTGATAGACTCTTCAGGTTACTACTAATAGATAGTTTAATATGTGATCCAGAACAAGGTGAGGTCATCATCTATTCAGTGCTTATTTGCTGTTTTTATATCATTTTGTAAAATCCTCACCAATATATAAAAGAATTATTATTGTTCCACTGTGTAGTTAAAGAAAAATAACAAATAACTAAGGCTCAGAAAGATGAATTATCTGGCTCGAGGCAATACAACTAGTAAATGATAGGGCCAGGATCCAAAACCACATGTGTTTGACTCCAGTGGCCATGCTCTTAGTTATTTCTCTATCCTGCCACAGAAAAGGGATTAGAAATAAAACAATAAAGGTATGGCAAAAAAAAATTTTTAATATAGCATCATGGACCATTGTAAGCTGGGGCAAACAGAGTCATAACACTGCCCAAAGTCCCAGGAGGTAACCTCTCAATGTGTTATGGTATAATCAGTGTGTTAGTACTGATAACATATTTTTTTTAAGATTTTATTTATTTATTTGAGGGAGAGAGAGAGTAAGGGAGAGGGAAAGAGAAGCTGAAGCAGACGCCACACTGAGCACTGAACCCGACCCGGGGCTCAATCCCACAAATCCGAGAGCATGACCTGAGCCAAAACCAAAAGTTGAGCGCTTAACCGACTGAGCTACCCAAGTGCCCCTGATAACATATTTCAATTATTGAAAAATGATCAAATCATCAACTACCTGTTGATAGTAAGATAACCTATTTTGGAAAGATTTCCTTTAAGGTAGGTTGGACATTACAACCCAAAACAAGAAAATATTAAAACTTAAGTGGCATGAGCTTCCAGTGATCTGGAATGATCCAATTACTGTTTTCTTTTTCCTTAATGATGAATTTTTATTAACTTGACTGACATTTAGACTACAGAATCTGACCTATGACTCATCTCCATCTGGAACTTGGATGAAGATGGAGCTGGGTCATTTAAAGCATAGTGTTCACTAATTCCATAAACATATATTGGGTACTGTGGCAAACAATATGAATTATCTACTCTAAAGCCATCTAAAACCCTCATGTCCCTTGCCTTCTACTACAAAAGCTGGAAAGCAAACATACTTCTCTTTCCAGACTCTTGTCATTTGGCCAATTGTTTTAAGTGTAAAGTCACTGGGTACGCTTCTAAGAAGGTTTTTTAAATGGACAAACTGCTGGCATATGCCTTCAGCAAGTTGGTCTTTGCACCCTTCCTCTTTCCCCAGCTTGTGATCATGCAAAGAACCTTCACGTGTTAAGGAAGGTGGAGCAGGAAAAAGAAAGGAGCCCAGCCCTTGATGCCATCACTGAGCTGTTGTACTAGCCTCGAATGTGCAACCCCATGATTCCTGCCTACGAGACAAATACAGGCTTTACTGTTTGGTTTTCTGTGGCTTTGCAACCAGATGCAAGCTAACTGATACACAAGCACATAACTTTAAAGACACTATTCTAAGTTACAGAGCTAAGGTTGATGATACTGAGTCACCTATGGTCCTTTGATTAAGATAGTCTTGGAAAGCCTCTCTGGAAAGGTGACATTTGGAGTGAAACCTGAATGTTCAGAAGGAGCCAGGCTTATGGAAATCCAAAGGAGGGGCATCCAGACAGAGAATAGCAAGGGCAAAGACCCTAAATTGAGGGGTGCAAGTGTACATGTTAGAAGAACAAGCAAAACCAAGGTCAATGCAACATGGTCAATGTCCATGGCTTATGCTTTTTACAGTCAATCTAAGAAACCTTGGATTAACCCAAGGACTTAAAGATTTTCTTCTAAACTTTTTATTATTATTATTATTATTATTATTATTATTATTATTATTATTATTTAAAACATGTATTTATTTATTTAAGATGGGAGGAGGGGGAGAGAGAATCTCAAGCAGACTCCCCACTGACTGGGGAGCTCAACACGGGTTTCGATCTCAAGACCCTGAGACATAACCTGAGCGGAAATCAAGAGTCAAATGTTTAACCAACTGAGCCACCCAGGGGTCCCCCCTTCTATACTTTCTTTTAAAATAATATAGTTTCAGATCTTACATTTATATTTATGGCCCATTTGAGTTGATTTTTCAGCAGAGCATATGGGTATCCAATTTTTATAGTACCATTTATTGAAAGGACTAACCTTTCTTCACTTAGTTCCCAGCACACGTACTGAATATCAATTGGCTATGTATCCGTGAGCCTGCTTCTGAGCTCTATTCTATTTCATTGATCTGTATATTAATACTTACACTAATATCACACTTTCTTGATTACTATATCTTTATAGTAAGTTTTGAAATGAAGTAGTAGTATAAATCCTCCTTGTTCTTGCTTTTCAATTTTGCTACTCTATACCCTCTGCATTTTCATATAAGTTTTATAATAATTATATATAACTAGCTTGTCAGCTTTTCTTTAAAAAAAAGACTGCTGACATTTTAACTAGGATTGTGTCAAATCTATTTGGGAAAAACTAACATCTCTACAATGTTGGGTCTTCCAATACTGTAAACATAGTATGCCATTCCACTTATTTAAATCTTTAATTTCTTTCAGCAGTGTTTTGTAGTTTTTTTGTAAACAATTCTTGTACATGTTTTGTCACATTTGATTCTAAATATTTCATGATTTTGATATTATATTTGATTCTATAAATATTACTGTTTTTTAAATTTTAGTTTCTAATTGCTCACTGTTATTATGTAGAAATACAATTGATATTTTAATGTTAAACTTATATTTTCTCATCTTATGAAAATCAGTTTTAGTAGCTTTTTTGGTAGATTCTGTAGGATTTTCTATATAGACAATCATGTGGTCTGTGAATAAAGACAAAACCCCTCCAGCTTCTACTGGTACCATGTTCAATTTTGAACTTTTATTAAAGGCTCACTCTTCTTTATCTGTCATGTTCTATCTTGTCACCAAGCCTTGTTTTTGTTTTTGTTTTAGACCCTCTTCCTATGCTCTTTGCCAAGTGAATGCCTATTCATGTTTCAGATTTCAGGTCAAACATACCTTCCTCAGTGAAGCTTTTTCTTTTTCTTTTTTTTTTTTTTGCATTTTTTTAATTTATTTTTATTTTTTTTAAAAGATTTTATTTATTTGACAGAGAGAGACACAGCGAGAGAGGGAACACAAGCAGGAGGAGTGGGAGAGGGAGAAGCAGGCTCCCCGCTGAGCAGGGAGCCCGACGTGGGGCTCGATCCCAGGACCCTGGGATCATGACCTTTGAGCCGAAGGCAGACGCTTAACTACTGAGCCACCCAGTCGCCCCTATTTTTTTTTATTTTATTATATTATGTTAATCACCATACATTACATCATTAGTTTTTGATGTAGTGTTCCATGATTCATTGTTTGCATATAACACCCAGTGCTCCATTCAGTAAGTGCCCTCTTTAATACCCATCACCAGGCTAACCCGTCCCCCCACCCCCTCCCCTCTAGAACCCTCAGTTTGTTTCTCAAAGTCCGTAGTCTCTCATGGTTCGTCTCCCTCTCCGATTCCCCCCCTTCATTTTTCCCTTCCTACTGTCTTCTTTTTTTTAAACATATAATGTATTATTTGTTTCAGAGGTTCAGGTCTGTGATTCATCAGTCTTACACAATTCACAGCACTCACCATAGCACATACCCTCCCCAATGTCCATCACCCAGCCACCCCATCCCTCCCACCCCCCACCACTCCAGCAATCCTCAGTTTGTTTCCTGAGATTAAGAATTCCTCATATCAGTGAGATCATATGATACATGTCTTTCTCTGATTGACTTATTTTGCTCAGCATAATACCATCCAGTTTCATCCATGTCATTGCAAATGGCAAGATTTCATTCCTTTTGATTGCTGCATAATATTCCATTATATAATGGAATATATATATATATATACTATACATAATGGAATATATATATGTATATATATACATATATATATATATATATATATATATATATATATATATATACACACATACCACATCTTCTTTATCCATTCATCTGTTGATGGACATCTTGGCTCTTTCCATAGTTTGGCTATTGTGGACATTGTTGCTATAAACATCGGGGTGCACATACCCCTTTGGATCACTACATTTGTACCTTTGGGGTAAATACCCAGTAGTGCAATTGCTGGGTTGTATGGTAGCTCTATTTTCAACTTTCTGAGGAACCTCCATACTGTTTTCCAGAGTGGCTGCACCAGCTTGCATTCCCACCAACAGTGTAGGAGGATTCCCCTTTCTCCACTCCCTGCCAACATCTGTCATTTCCTGACTTGTTAATTTTAGCCATTCTGACTAGTGTGAGGTGGTATCTCATTGAGGTTTTGATTTGGATTAGGGAAGCTTTTTCTAAGACAAGTCTCTGTACTATCCCCTTCATTCAATTATTCTTTCATTAATCCAGCAAACAAAGATTAAGTGCCTACCATTAAATATCTACCATGTGCCATCATTCTTTCATAGTACCATCTACCCTTGCTTCCTAGTATTTATCATTATTGTAACTTTACATTTATCTCCATGATTCTTTGGCTACTCTCTCTCTACTGTAAATTGTAAGTATCATGAGAACAAGAACCATGATTGCTTTTTGTTTTCCTTTGATGTCCATGCCTAGCTTAAGGCCTGTAACATGGCAGGTACTCATTAAATATTTATGGAATAAATAAATGAGCCAAAAGAAAATACCTGTCCAGAAGATGGAGGAAATATTTGGGGGGGGTGGTATTCGATGCCATTCAACAACACTATTCAAAAGACTATTCACTGACTCCACAATCATTTTTCAATCTCTGTATACATGAAAATGTATCAGAAACATTTTTTAAATGTAATTTTAAGGAAGTTCTAGGAGATGAAATTGGAGGTTGAGTTGTAGATTCTAAGCATGAGGAGTTAATTTTTAAATTCACAAGTAAAACATTTAATTGGGTAAAAACAAATGCTACAAGCACATATTAGATTAATAATTTAATATTTTGTCAGATGAAAAAATTTAATCCCATAGACCACTAGATGTCCTTAAAATTATGCTTTTACCTTTTCTATTTCATGAGTCATTAGGATCTAATTAACTCAAAGTAAACAGGCAAATGCAATAAACTTGAAATGACTTACTCAACAAGGTCTTGAATACAGTAAATAACTTGGTTTTGTTCCATTTGAGAGACTATTAAATAAAATAAGCTTAGCTTTGTTTTATCTTTTGAATCAGATGAGGTCCTAATCTTTAAATCTGACCACGAATTCTCATTTTTTTTTATTTTACTGCAAGACAAATTACTCATACATAAACAATTTTAATTTGAAAGGCATTGTTTTTCAAGTGGTATTAATATAAACCACTCCTGCCATAATTTACTGAGTAGTTTTATCTTATCTTTAATTGTACATGCCCTTTAAACACATTTATTTTTCTGCTACATTTATGAAGGGTATCTCTAACAGAAAGAGAAAAAATAATATGTATCTTTTAGGAATCACTTTTCTTTTACATGAATCTCAATGTTAACACTTATCAATGCATAGAAGCAATGCAAAAGAAAGTGGAAATTATTGTGTTGGTTTATTAAGCACTGATGGTGGGAGCTTACTATCTTTACTTGACATTTCAATAATAGAATGCCAGTTCAAATGCCAGAGAAGTTTGAAAGCAGTGACTGAGAAAAGTACATTCTTTACTTGGAAATCATTGTTTATTTAAAGGCATTATGTTCTTCTCATGTATGAGGGTAGATGATGTACTTAACACGTGACTATCATATTCAAGGAACATTTTAAATTGAATTAGGTATGAAATCCATATGGCTATTCTTATCATGAATCATAGATCTACTTTAAAAATACACTCTAACAGAAGACACGTAATATATATTTTGAAACTGAACAGAGGCGCCTGGTGGTTCAGTCGGTTAAGCGTCTGCCTTCCGTTCGGGTCATGATCCCAGTGTCCTGGGATCAAGGCCCCGCATTGGGCTCCTTGCTCAGCAGGGAGCCGGCTTCTCCCTCTCCCTCTGCCTGCCTGTCTGTCTACGTGTGATCAATCTCTCTCTCTCTCCTTGTCAAATAAATGAATAAAATCTTTAAAAAAAAAAGAAAAGAAACTGAACAGATCTTAAAAGTTACTCAAGCCAGTCTCCTGAAAAGTGCAAGAAACCCTTTATGTGTGTCAAACCACTATATTTGCATTTCTATTATCATAACATATTATACAATTTGAATTGTAAAATTCAAATAAGCATTTTAGGAATCCCCAAATATGAATGTGTTATTGCATTCCAAGAACAGATAAGAGTAAAAAACATAGGATTTTGTGGGGGTTTTTTGGTGAAAAAAATCAGGATTTATTGTTTTTATTTGCAATTAAAATGTCAAATGAAAGAATTCACATGGCAGGGAGTGAGTTGAAGAAAACACAGGTGCCTAATTCATGAGCTACAAAAACAGTATAAAGGTGACCATCTGGGGAGAGCTGGCTGACTTAATTTTCCTATGAGCTTACCGTCTGCTCCATATTTTTCTTCCAAACTCCACATTCTGACCTTGAAAATGCATTCACAGGTTTTGCTACATCTATTTCCTTCTAAACATAAATGAAGGTAGACTTAATTATGTAAAGGATATGAATACAACAAAGGGCAGAGTGTGTTGTAGTTTATTTAATCTCAGTTTTCTGATTTTTTAAAAGGTTTTGTTTCTGATGATGGCACCTTGTCAGCTTTTCAGTCATTCAATAAATTCCTGCACTTTCCATGATGCACCTGCAAGGGCTGACAGGCACAGTTCTAAGAATAAATACTTCTTTGTGAACTAGTGGTTCTCAAGAAAGCCCAGAAGGTAGATCTCTGAGCATGTCAAGGGGAGGAGATGGGAACCTCACACTGTAATCCTGATGTGATACAATGGATCACCATGAATACTCACAGGAAGGATGACAAAGCTAAACGAGTGAGGATTTCCTGACTTGTCACAAAATACTGATTGCCCAAGTATCCTGAGGATGTCAGGATTTCTGAAGGAGGCATCACACTTTTCTGCCATGGTGAATTAATATGCTGAGCAGAAAAACATTTTTTTACATTGGCTTTCTTTTTATATCCCAGTCTGAATACAGGAAATAATGCTAGTCACGCTAAAAAAAAAAAAAAAAAAAAAAAAAAAAAGTACTTACTTTCAAGTACTTTTTGCCATATCTTTTCTAAAACTAGTCTTTTGCTCTATTCTGCACTTTTTTTTTTTCAAAAAAAAAAATCTGTAGCTACCATTTCTTCAATATCCCTACTTCATGCTCTAATCATTCCCATTATTCTCAACACGATGTACTATTTGGTATCTGTGCTTCTGAAACTTCTTTCAGGGTCAAAGCCCTAACTTGTATGTGGTTGTCCCCACAGCATCTTGAAGCTCATTAAGTGCTAAGCTAAACTCATCAGCTTTATGGACCAATATGTTTCCCTTTTGGCTTTTCCCTTTCCCTATTTTCACCACCTATTAGGCAATAAGGCATGCCCATTATCATCTCCTCCTTCTTTTCCGTTCCCATAATTCCTCCTCAGGTTCAGGTTTGGACATCCAGATCACAACGATAATACAAACCAAAATTGTCAAACTGTTCCAAAGAATAATAGAGTTCCTTGAATAAAGAGTTCCATGATGTGCCTAGCCCATATGACTTGGAGATTCACAAAGCATGTCATAGGCTACCTTAAAGACATCTTTAAATTTGTTTAATCCAGTGCTTTGGAAACCTGGTATCTCCTCATTTGTTTTACCGTGGAACTTTTTTCAAGGGGCATCCAATGAAATCTTCCAGAGTCATGTTTGTAAAACATTGATCTTCTCCATACATTTCAATCTTGCAACCAATTTTTACATTAGTTAATAAATACACAGCTCAGATCATTTCACTTCCTGGCTTAAAATTTTCAAACATTCTTGATTATCCATCAAACAAAGCTAAGCACCCCTATCTATCTGCAGCCTGTGTTTCATCTTATCTTTCATGACTTCCTTCATTTGTGTAGTTTCCCAGATATCAGGCTGAGGATCTATAGAACGACAACTGACCATCTTCAGATCAAATACATGTGTTTCATCACATAAATGTGTACCATCCCTCAGCAATGAATCAACCTTTCACACACAACTATGGTACTCCTTAAAGACTTCATGGTTTCCTGATGCTCTCCAAACTTAAAGTCTACTTTGTTGAAGAAAAATAGATTTACTTTCTTTTTTCCATGATTTGAAAAACTCTGCTCCAGATAATTAAAGCTACCTGTGCTGAATATTTTTAGCAAATTAATTTGTCACATTGCATGGTTTTTCTGAAATAAAGGTGGTATGTGGTGCTTTGCATAATTAAGTCAGATGGGGAATTGGGGAGTAGATATGAAATAATCATTGTCTGTGATCGCTTCATTTTTTTCACGTGTCAAAATACATATTTTTGTCCAATTTAAAAGAAAAAGCAACGTCAATTGAAAATATTTCCAAATGATAACAAATTCGGGGTTATAATTTTAACTGAAATGGTACTTGTTTAAGAAATATTTAATTGTGCTTCTGCTTTGGGTCAAGTATTATAGTAGGCAAAAAGAAGTCAACAAGATGGACAGAACTGTTATCACAAATTACAATTCTTACCATTCTTATAGGCACAGGAGTTTTAAGTATGTTGAGTATTCTATCTTCCTCCAGCTACTCTGATTTCTCTACCCTTTGGAAGCAAAAGTTCTCCAAAAACTCCTTCATTCTGTCTCTAAAATATCTGTTCCCATCCTCTGTTGTACCTATTCCAATGAAGCCTTCACCTGCTATTCCAACAAGTTGTCAGGACCATCAATGACCTCCACACACACGAGACACGATGGTCAATTCCCAAATGACATCTTACCTCACCTGTTAGTATTTCACACAGATAATCCTTGCCATCTTCTTAAAAGACATTTACTTGGCCTCTGATCACCACTCTCTTTTGGTTTTCCTCTCTAGTTGGTGCTTCCTCATCTTCTCAACCTTTAAATGTTGGAATTGCCCAGAGCTGAGTCAACAGTCTTCATCTTTCCATCCTCCAGATGCCTTAAATACCATCTATATGTTAATAACGCCCCTATTTATATCTCCATCCTGGACTTTTCCCTTGAGTTCCAGAATTTTATACACAGTTGCCAACTCAAACTCTTCATTTGTGTGTCCAATAGATAACTCAACATGTCCAAATTTATATTCCTCCTGGAATAACCCCTTCCTTCTGCTCTTCTGTAGTCTTCCCAATCTCAGTAAATTGAGCTCACTTTTTCCAGATACTCAGGTCAGAGGCCTGATCATCATCACCTGCTTTGTTTCTCTCATACCCTATATTCAATCTTTCATCAAATCCTGTGGGCTAAATGTCCCGAATGTATCCAGAAGTTGACCAACTATCACTGCTTTCCCTATTACTCCCCAGGTCCCAAACACCATCATCTCTGATCTGGATTTTTTTAATTACTTTCTAACTAATCTCCCTGGAGACTTTTTACCCTCTATGGTCAACATAGCAGAGAGCCCATTCAAACTAAAATCCTCCTGTGGCTTTAATATCTTAGGAGTGAAAACCAAAACCCTTAAAATACCAAGCCTCAGCCTCAGCCAGTCCGTGGGCACAGTGGCCTCGCTCCAGTGCTTGGCTCATCTCCACGAAAACTTCCATGCCCTCTTCCAGGAGGCGGCCAACGTGGCGTGGCCCTCAGCAGCCACAGTTGTGGGGAATGGACTCTGTGGGGCCCTCCCTTACGCGACCGCCCCAGCAGCATGGAAAGGAGCTGGGTACTGACCTTCTGCTGAGTTGGCTGGGCTGGACCCACTCAGTCCCCAGGCTGTGACCACAGGTCTGCACCTCAAGCAGAAGGGCACCACCACGGCCATGCCCAGACCTTGGGAATGGGATCTCTTAAGTAGAGCGAACCCCATCTGAGGCTGAGGAAAGGAGTTCCTAGGCCCACCAGCTTTGTGGAGGGCTGGTCCTGGGGTCCCCTAGAATCACTGGTGGACACCCAGCTCCCAGCCCGGACCCCACATCCTGAATCGGCCTGTGCTGCCCAGACCCATCTTGCTGCTGGTCCTGGGGCTGCTGCACCTTCAGCACCTGGTGCTCCTTTGAACCATCTGCAAGACCAGAAGCTGCACCATGCCCCTTTTCCCTACACCATGCCCAGCCCACTCAGTGGTAACTGTAATAACTAAAACGACATCACTTCTAAAAAAAAAAAAAAAGAAAAAAGTCCCTCTCTGACTTCATCTCCTACCCTTTCCCTCGTTCACTCTGCTCCAATCACATGGGCCTCATTGCGGTCCTACAGTACTTTTAGAACATTCGCCCCTCAAGGCATTTACCCTTGCTCTTTCCTCTGACTGGTCCACTTTTCCCTAGTTACCCTCAGGGCCAATGCCTCATTCACTTACAGATTCTCTTTAAAAAACATCTAATGCATGAGGACCTCCCTGGTCCCCTATGTAAATGAGCCACCCCCACTTCCTTGGCTCTCTCATCCCCCTAAGCTTGCTTCCTGATTCCTCCCACTACTTATAATTAAATGAAGTACTATGTATTTACTGCTTTACTTAGGTCTTGCCTGCCCTCCCCACCCCCACCACACTGGAATATAAACTTCACAAGAGTTCAGACGGTCTGTTGTGTTTGCTACTGCATTCCCAGGGCCTAGACCAGGGGTTGGGTCATCGCAGGCACTCAAAAACTACTTGTTGAGTGAATGATTGAGTAACGTTACAAAAGGGCATTATAAGGTGCTGTGGAAGAATAAAACAGGGATCTAAACTAGGCTGAGAGAACAAGAAAAGATTTCTTGCAGAATCTGAAACCTGAACGCTGACAAATAGAGGAGTTTGCCAGGAAAAGGGGAAGAAGAGGATGGGAAGAGCTTTCCCACAAAGAGAACAGCATTGCCAAGACCTTGACTTTATCTGTTCATTCAGCAACTATTTATTAAACACCTGCAATGTACCAGACTGTGTTCCAGGCATTTGGGACATAAGGAGTAAAAGGGAAAGGTCATACACAAATAAATATTTGGCATATGCTCAATTAATAAAATTAAGAACATATAAAACATATTAAGAAGGTTGGACAATGGGAAATCACTGAAGAGTTTAATGCAAGGGATGACATGACCAGATTAATATCTCAGAAAATCAAAACCAAACATAAGGCTCACCCCCCCAGTTCCTGGCTTGTTTAATATTTAACCCACAATAAATTCCTTTCAGGTTCCCCAGTAATTTCTAATACAAGCCTATAACATCAGATAAAGTGAAAATGTTGCTATGTAAGTGAATACAAATGGTCTTATAAATTGAAGTTTTCAAATTTTTCACAACTTTAATATAATTGAATATAATTTTATTTAAAAAAACCTTTCAGTATTCTTTTCTTTTTTTTTTTTTTTAAAGATTTTATTCATTTATTCGACAGAGAGAGACACAGCGAGAGAGGGGACACAAGCAGGGGGAGTGGGAGAGGGAGAAGCAGGCTTCCCGCTGAGCAGGGAGCCCGACGTGGGACTCGATCCCAGGACCCTGGGACCATGACCTGAGCTGAAAGCAGACGCTTAATGACTGAGCCACCCAAGGACCCAGCATTCTTTTCTTATAAAATGGTCTTATAAATTGAAGTTTTCAAATTTTTCAGAACTTAAATATAATTGAATATCATTTTATTTAAAAAAACCTTTCAGCATTCTTTTCTCATATTTTTCAATAATGTTTTTCAAATGTACCTATTAATTTTTCAGTGTCAGGTTATCTCCTTATAGTTTCCATTCTTTTAAAATACATTTTTAAAGTAATTATAAATATGTTTATTTTATAGTCTCTTTCTGATTTTTTCCACATCAAGTTGTTTTTGTTTTACAGACATACCTTCTCTATGAATTTCTGTTCCCTCTGCTGGAAACGCAGGGTTCATTCACTCACTGATTTGTTATGAATATTGACTCAATCCAAGGTTCTAGCTCCTTCTCATATATTTCTAATGTTTAATTGTGAGCCCGCCTTTGGCAGGGATTATTTGTTCTATGAGAAACCAGTGTAGCTAGATGTTTCTTAAGAGTACTGTCTTTCATTTTACTTCTTCTGGTTTGTTCTAGCCTAGCAATCATTTAGGTAAATTTCTTTTTTTTTTTAAGATTTTATTTATTTATTTGAGAGAGAGAGAATGAGAGAGAGCAAGCACATGAGAGGGGGGAGGGTCAGAGGGAGGAGCAGACTCCCTGCAGAGCAGGGAGCCCGATGCAGGACTCGATCCAGGGACTCCAGGATCATGACCTGAGCCGAAGGCAGTCGCTTAACCAACTGAGCCACCCAGGCGCCCCATTTAGGTAAATTTCTTGAGAGAACATTTCCTGAACCAACTCTGTGGCAAAAATTTAGATTCCAAGCTAATTAGTGAAGTTTAAGGTATGGGTATAGAGCATATCTAACACCTCACCCCTGGTTCCTGCTTTGCCCCCAACCATGGGGCTAATTTCTAAGTCTGGAACCACTTGACATGTCTTTCATCCCCCTCCCTCAACTTCTACCAAGATGTCATTCCAGCCTTCACTTCCCTTTTCATTTCTGCACCTGGAATCACTTGCTTTCTCACTTGCAATCTAAGCTATAGATAGTTTTTTTAATTGTTAGATTTTATCTGGCACATTTTGATGCTTGTAATGGGAGAGGTTCTGTGTTAGCTCAGTCTGCCATATTACAGTCACTCAAATTAGTCTCTAAATTGGATTTTAATTTGAAATATGAGTAACAACATAAAGACAGTCTGCCTAACCAAATAGTTGCTCAGATGTGCAAATCAGTACCGAAAATTAAGCTGTAAAAATGCTTTCAAACCCTGTCTTCCCAACTGGGAACACAATTCCTTACTCAACTAGGTTAGTAGGAATTACAGCTCACACAGATTGAGTTAACCTTGCAAAACAATAGTAACAAAGGGTATGGACACTCCTCCAAGCAGAGAGGGGGAGTGAGCACAGGCAAATACGGGCTTTTTTCCACAAACTTTTACTGGGAACTCATAAGAAAGAATGGATCAAGATGAGGACAAGAAGTGAAGACACATTACAACAGGAAGATGGTAAAAGAAAAAATCTCTACCACAAGGGGGAGGGAGGAGGCCGGAAACTTCTAGTTCCAGGACCCTATGGCAATACTATTAGAAATCTCCTACCACTAGGGAAGGCGCGGTGAACTCCTACCTAAGACCCTCCAACGATGAAGGCACAGTTTTTAGTCTGTAGACCAAAGAGAGGCAGGATCGCTGAGAAAGCCCCATCCTTGGGACTCAGGCACAGAGCCTTCCTGAGACTGAGGCTGGGCCAGGACCATAGAGAAACCCCTGTGTCCCCCACCGCCAGACTAGTATCAAGAATCAAGCAACAGCAGTCTACCCTTGGGGGAAGGCAGAGAGCAAGGAGGGAGAACCAGCTGGGACACAGGCGCACAAGCAAGACAGAAAGCTGAGGGTAAAGACCCTCAAACGGTTAAACTGAAGATAAATAGAAAAGATATGTTCTCTCCTCTATTTTTCTAATGCTCTAAAAGCAGAGGTCAGCAAGCATTTTCTGTAAAGAGTCAGACAGTCAATAGTGTGGGCTTTCCAGACCAAATGGTCTGTCGCAACTCCTCGACTCTGAATGCCTTTGTAGCTGAGAACCGCCATGCACAATATGTAAATGAATGATCATGGCTGTGTTCCAATCAAACCTTACTTATGGACACTGAAATTTGAATTTAATAGAATTTTCTCCTGTCAAAATATTCTTCTTTGGAGTTTTCTAACCATTTAAAAATGTAAAAACAAAGTAATAATCTTAGCTCACAGGCTAAATCTGGTTTGGGGGCTATAGCTTGTGACCCCTGGTTTAGTAGGAATGAATTATGGGTTTCTAGCATAAGTACAACTAGCACAAAAGATGGGAAGAAGCAATTTGAAGTGTATTGTTTGAAGGACAGCGTGCTAAATTAAAGGCTATACTGTCAACCCTAGGGCTACCACCACAAACAAAAAAAGGAAGATAATAGCAAGATAAGCAAAGGCCTACATCAATCATAGAGCAGGAAAGTATTATTCATTAGTTAGACCTCCTTCACATTTGGAAAACATGCAATTTACAAATAGAAAATCTCCGCTTGGAAAATATCCCAGAGAAACTTTTAAGAAAGAATAATTAAATATATTTTCTTTTAAAGCTCTGAAAATAATGGAGAGCAATGCAAGAGAAGCAGCTTTGAAAACTTGTTAGCACATGTAAAGCAGAGATTTCTAAACCCAGAGAGGGGAGAAAAGGAAAGTAAGCAGGAAATTAGGCATACCTTAATGTGTATCTATGCACAACAAATCTTGCCTGTGGCTAATTTGTTCAACTATTTAAGACAGAGGACAGCTGAGGCCAAGGTCATGTGATGATTGCCACACTGTCTTAGCTTAGATGGCTATAACCGAATACCATCGACTAGGTGGCTTAAAAAAACAGGCATTTGGGGCGCCTGGGTGGCTCAGTCGTTAAGCGTCTGCCTTCGGCTCAGGTCATGATCCCAGGGTCCTAGGATCGAGTCCCGCATCGGGCTCCCTGCTCGGCGGGAAGCCTGCTTCTCCCTCTTCCACTCCCCCTGCCTGTGTTCCCGCTCTCGCTGTCTCTGTCTCTGTCAAATAAATAAATAAATAAACAAACAAACAGGCATTTATTTCTCACAGTTCTGGAGGCTGGGAAGTTCACAGTGCCCGCTAATTTCCTCATTCTGTTCCTTCAGCTCGCTTCCTGGCTTGCAGCCTCTGCCTTCTGCATGTGTATACTCACCTGTTGAGAGAGTATTCTGGTCTCTTCTTAGAAGGGCATTAATCTCAACATGGGGCCCCCACCTTCATGACCTCACCTGAATCTAATTACCTCCCAAAAGTCCAAATACTATCATGTTGGGGGTCGGGGCTTCAACATATAAATGGGAAGGGGAGAGACACGTTCAGTCCAGAACATATGCCCATCTTAATATTCTGCTATTCAGAGTTATCATTTGAATGCCGATTTGGCAATACTGGGAACGTGTGTGACATCAGAAGAAATGAACGTCTACATGATCCAGAATACTTCATTTATCCAGAGGCATGTATCTGTCAACCTCAACTAACTACATACAGTAGGTCTGAGAAGCTGGAGTGATGCAGAATTTCCCTTTGGGCCATCCAAGTAAGTATCTCATCATTCCTTCAGTAATGTGTATTAAGTTTTACTGCCTTATTTATCTTCCACAATTCCTTCACAAAAATTCCCTTTTCTAGAGAACAAACACTGTATCAAAGAAGGAAAGTAAATGAATCCTATACTTTTAGGTTAAAAATTAGTAAGTTTGGGGCCTAAAGGAGTAAACTTCAGTTATCTGGAAGTTTTACTTAGGTGGAACATCTCCTCCACACTTAACGCTAGACAAATGCAGCATTACTTGGGCCACTGAAATCTGTACGAAAACCTCAACGCATGTACTTTAATAATAATGGGTAAGCAGAGTGTGTTTAATAATAATGGGTAAGTAGAGTATGTTTTCAAGACATTGAAAGCTAATTTTGAGCACAATTTTCTCTGTGTGCCTGAAATTTGAGTTCTGCCACGTTCCCAAATCCCTCTCACTAATCCCACTTAGAGGCAAAGACTGTAAGGAAGGGGGATTCGGGATGCTATCATTACTCCCTTATGAGAGCCTGTGAAAATTCTAGGTCTATAAAGAAGTTTTGGCTGGGCAGTACAGAGCACTGAAAGGTAATCTGAATGCCACAGTCATTATCTTTTGGTTCACAGGCACAGCATGGGAAGGAACAGAATGTTGCTAGTACTTTCTTGTAATTTTATCTACGGGTATTCTCTCTTCGGTACTAAGAAATTAATAATAAGCACAACCATTTGTTAAACACCTGCTATTTTACAATAATTGTGGTAGACCCTTAAAAATACATTCCTTAAATTAATCTTCAGCAACATTAGTATACATTCCTTTTGTAAGCATTGGACAAAGTCATTTCTCTCAGCATAACATGCATTCCTGGTGTGGCTTCCGTCTGTCTGTCTGTCTGTCTGTCTTTTGAAGACTTTGCAAGCACCTCTGCATCCTTTGTCCCTTACTAGTTCAAATTCCTCAAAGCTTGCTACAGTCCCCATCACAGACCTATGCACTTGCCCTCTGGGTAGCATAAGGCCTCAAGCTGAAGGCCTCAAGAATTAACCAGCCTGAGTCTCAATCACTTTATTTAGCCTCTTTATGCCTCAATTCCCACATCTTCAAAATACTAATAGCATCTGCCTCAAAGTCTTGTTTTGAGGACCAATTGAAATGAAACAAGAAGAGATCCAAGCAAAATGCCTGGCTATATAGTAGTATATGTAAGGTAATGCAGTGTAATGTAGTAAATGCTCAATGCGTGAGCCATTGTTACAATACTTAAACTATCTTGCCATAAAATATCTGCTTAATGTCTATCTTCCCTAGACTGCAAACTCTACCTCTGGCCCTTGACTTGGTACCAGGCACAAAGCAGACTCATTCACTTTTCCTTGAATGGCTAGGAGAGGGAAGAATCGAAGGAATGAATCACCATACAAAGTGAGTGTCATTATTCCTGTATTAAGAATGAAAGAAAGAAAGTGTGGACAGAATAAGAAATATCTGAAGCTTCCACAGATAGTAAGTGGCAGAATTGCAATTCAAATACCCATCTGTCAAAATCTGAAGCTTGTACACTTTTCATTTATTGCACTGGGAAAAACACATGCCCTGGGGAGAAGAGGTGGAAAATAATCAATCAAGATTGAGCACTTATATGGACCTGGCAGTGTTTTGAGCACTTGCATATGTTTTCCCAGTTCATTTTTAGAGCAACCTCAAGACGTAGAGAGATATTATTTTCAATTTTACAGATGAAAACTAAAATACAGAGAAGGTAGCAACAGGCCAAATTGACATAGCAAGGGAGGGGGAGGGATAGGTAGGACTTGAACCCAGCCGTCTGGATCCGGAGCTCTTACCCCTGACTGGCATATACATGCCTCTCCCTGTTCGGTGATGCTTAACAATGAAATAGCACTACAAAGGAGTAAAAAAAAAAAAAAAAGTCGCTCTTGGTTATATTTTCCCCAGTCAACAATTTAGTACACTTTTGATAGCTGCATACAAATAAAATAAAATAAAAACAATGAACATCTACATAATCTCTAATCCCTGTCTTAAACTTTTACTGAATCCTAAAGTCACTCTGTAGCTTTTCTAATCTGTTATTCAACTTTTGCCTGTACATTTCCAGTAATCCAGTAGTAAGATGTTCACTAATTCCTGGAAGGCACACATTTGAATTTTGAGCAGAATAGATGTAGAGAATTTTCTTCCTAAGTAAAAATCTGTCATCTTGTGTCATCTGCTCACCTACCTAGTCTTACTCCCTTCACATGCAACATGTGAAGACCAACCAGTAATTTATTCAGCACACATCTGAGCACTTATCTTTCAGGCACTGTGATAGGTAATGGGAACACAAAGATGAACATAAATAACCTATTTTGTTAGGATGACAGCAGTGTAAAAAAAAAAAAAGTCAGTCTTGTGTGCTAAGTACTCCAATAGAATTATGGGGAAAAAAGTGTTATTCAAGCATCAAGAAAAAAGTGATTTGGGGAGTGTGGGTTGGCAAATGAAGTATGTATACAGGAAACTTTTGGTTTTGACCTCTAGGCATCTCTAAATGCATCTTGCTTCTAGAGAATACAAAAATAAATAGCCTCTGCCTCTTAGTATAGCCTGAAGACAAGAATATTATCTGTCTCTGCCCCTGGGAGTAGGGTGGGAGTATAGAACTTACACAACTCAAGGAAGAAATAATTATCATTGTTGAGTGGTTGATAGGATGACCTGTTCTAAGTACTTCATACATATTAGCTCCTACAAAGCCAATATTTTGTGAAGTCAGTGCTATTTTTGTCATTTGCCCTTTTACAGATAAGAAAATAGAGATTCAAAAGTGTCTGGTAACTTCGGAAGTTGCAGAGCTAGTAAATGGAAAAGCTGGGATTCAAAACCAGGGAGGCTGACTCTGGAATGCATCTTTGCCATTTAATACACCCCTATTCCAGCCCAGGACTGAGTCATGATGACGGGGCCTCTCTGAGGTTTTCAAGGTGGCTGAGTGGGGCCAGTGGGGCAGTATTCACTGGGCAGTGTGACCGAGAGCAGTAAATAGCTAGGGCTGGCTCCTTTTTCCTGGTGAGTGAATGAATGAATGAATGAATGAATGAATGAATGAATGAATGAATATTTTATTCATTGCCCCTAAATTTTGTCTCTTATGCTGTAACCTGCCATTCAAGCCAGGTATAATTTTAGAATACCGATATGGTTTCTTTAATCATTTGCAACCCCGCCTAGTTCTATGTCATCTATACAAATCTTCCACGACTCTCATCCAAAATATCGGTAACCATGGTGAATAGGACAGAGAACCAAACTGCCTTGGAGTAGTGTTTCAACCACTAGAAATCCAAGAGTATGATCATCCACTTCATATATTTCTACATTTTCCACAAGGCTTCTCTAAAAGTTATGATGTCATGAGTATAGTATGGTCATAACACACACCTGAAATTTGACAAGATCTATTCTTAGTGATCTCATGTAGGCTCTGTGTGATCACCACTTTCTTTTATAGATAAGCGCCAAAATCCCATTCTTCTATTAATATTCTTAGATTTTTCTGTCAGCAAGCAAAAACAAGTAGATTGAACTATAGTTTCCTAAGACACTTTTCTCACCTTTTTGGAATCAAGGATATTTGCCTATCAGCAATTACCGCTGTTCTCCAACTTTCCTCGAAAGATCACTTTCAAGAGTCTCTCAGCTGTATTCTCCCAATTCCCTCATTACTATTAAATAGACTCAGCTGGCATTTAATGGTTTTCTCCCCCATCTAAACTGGGGGCTTAACGTGTACTGCTGTTTTGTGATTCCCTTCATTGTAGCCTTTTTTGGTTAAAGATAATTATTTCATAGGGAAAAAAAAACAGATTTCATACTGAAATGTCGTAACTATCACCACACTGGCCAAGTAAACAAAAATAGCAGAACTAGTTGGACTTGAAATAGCTACAGTGTTTCTAAGGGAAATTGCCATCAGTTTAAAGAAGGAGCTACAGTTTTCTGTCCAAGATAAATAACTATCTGAGTATAATTTATCAAATAAGTCTTAATTCAACATAATTTTTTTCAAGTAGTGTTTGGGCATATTTATTTTTTTATTAGACCAGTCTTCAAATTCAGCTAGCACATAATGTTAGTAGAAATCATAAAACAACTTGTCTACCACCTAGCCCAGAAGTAAATCATTGGTGTAATCAATATGACTTTTAAAGTATGTTCCCACTTGCCAACACAGAGTGATTTCAAATTAAATCCATTTTAACTTGCTTATCAGGACACAGCTTCATCATTCATCCATTTGTAGTTGAAAAAAAGGGGGATGAAGCAGTGTAGCTTATTTGTGTGTGTGTGTGTGTGTGTGGAGGAAATTCTGCTAGACCCCTCCACACAAAAACACACATACGCGCGCACACACACACACACACACCCTTTTTTTTTTAAAACCTTTTCAGTTGTATTTTGGCATTAGCTTGCATGGTTCAAATAACAAGTTAAAATAGCAGGTGGAGGGCGCCTGGGTGGCTCAGTCGTTAAGCGTCTGCCTTCGGCTCAGGTCATGATCCCAGGGTCCTGGGATCGAGTCCCACATTGGGCTCCCTACTCCGCGGGAAGCCTGCTTCTCCCTCTCCCACTCCCCCTGCTTGTGTTCCTGCTCTCGCTGTCTCTCTCTGTGTCAAATAAATAAATAAAATCTTAAAAAAAAAAAAATAGAGGTGGATGTGAACGATGAAAGTAGGCCATGATATCAACAGCAGCGCCTCACACCCTCTCTTGGCCCTGGAGAGCATGCCACTTTTAGGAGTCGGCTACACATACACAGACACACAGAAGCAAAGTGATAAAGTGAGGCAGCCACCTGTTTCACATTATTATAGGTTGGAAGCTCTTTTCGTTTCAAGCACTACATGTGTCCATGAGAGGTAGTCGAGCTAAGTCAATTTCATTCATTCATTCAATCAGCAAATATGAGGAGTGTGCCGACTCTGTGCCAGACAATGGGTTGAGCTCTACCTAAACAAGTCCAGCACCTTGATCTGATGAAGGCTGTATCCTAATAGACTGATATCAAGACTAAGATAAGAATTCTCGGGCGCCTGGGTGGCTCAGCTGGTTAAGCGACTGCCTTCGGCTCAGGTCATGATCCTGGAGTCCCGGGATCGAGTCCCGCATCGGGCTCCCGGCTCAGCGGGGAGCCTGCTTCTCCCTCTGACCCTCTCCCCTCTCATGCTGTTTCTCTCTCTCTCTCTCTCTCTCTCTCAAATAAATAAATAAATAAATCTTTAAAAAAAAAAAAAAGAATTCTCTCCAAGAGGTATTGGCTTCGCACCTGTAATAGCATCCCTAATACCCAGTATACAGCTTCCCACTTGATACTTTCCATTCAATGTTTCCTTTTCCTTACTAGTCCTAGTTAAGCCCTAGTTGTGATCCCTGAGGAAGCACTTCAAAAGCAAAAACACTAATTTCATAAATGACTGGAGCACACCAAATATATCTCAGGGCTTTAATAGCTAGCGCACCAAACTAGAAGGTATACATCAGATTTATTTTTCTTTTTCTGGAAGCTCTATCATTAATGCCTTGATTTCTTTTCAATCTTAAAACTGTACATATAACTCCCATTAAATGCAAAATACCTTTTTTTAATAATCAAAAGATTTCTAAAATTTGGGTCCTTCTTATTGCAGCTTTTCATCATCAAAGAAAAAGAGAAGATGGACGTGGCGTAATTCTGACTCCTGGAAAATGTTCTGTAACTATATAGTGCGGAATGAAAGACACAAATATTGATTTGTCAAAAAAAAGTTCAATAAAAATATATTTTTTTTAATGTGTAGTGAAGCTCACAGAAAACATGAGAAATCAAGAAAGCACTTAATGTTTATAGACAAAAACATACCTGGCTGCTGCTGTGAGAACGTTTTAGGACAAGAGCCATAAGACAGAGTCAATCCCTCTTTTCCTTCCTCCCGCATCTGACCATCAGGGCATACATGTGTGAAACAACAGAAGAACTAACTTAATTTTTGTTTTCCTTCTTCCTCAATTGCTCCTCATGTTAAAAGAAATAGCAAGGAGAGAGAGGAGGGGCAAGCCCCTTTGGACTGTGAGCAAAAGCAATTTTCAGGCAAATACAGATTTTATAAAAACTGGCAAATACAGTTGATTAGAAAGCTATAGGCTGCCCAAGGCCTGAATTGGGAGATACATAAAGTAATAAGCTCTGCATGCCTTGAAAAGTGAAAAGAGAAGAAAGAAAAATTTTATTGTATCACAAATTCCACGAAAAGTGTGGCACCCATGGGATTTTCATTTGCATTCAATTTTGCACCCATTTTTTTTCCATAAAGTTACAATCCACAAAATAAAAGCTATTGTTTTTATATTAGAATTCTTAAAGGACTAAAAGTTTTATTTTATTAAAAGGGAAAACACAGCAATATTGAAAACAATAAGGTATTGTTCAAGCAATATCTTAGATTACTACTCTTTTCAGAAACCAAGAAATCAAGATTTCCACTTATACTTTTGTGACTTATCCAAGTTGCATCTAACTCACAGAAACGTTAGATGACTGATACCAATGTTTTATTTTATGTAGGCACCTAATACAGATAGATTGTAAAAGACTGATCATGTCATCAACAAAGTCTCAAATGTTTAAAATGATACAATTTTAATTACTCCTAGAAATTGTTTTATTTATCCGTATTTCTCCAAGACCTGGTTTTGTGTTATATGTTTATAAGCCTTGATTTAAAAAAAAAAAAAAAAGCAATTCTGATTAAAGTTACAGAGAAGTAAAATTTTGAAGAATTTGGTTGTATTATCTTTTCTGACCTTGAGATGGAAAGTGAAGGAGAGTTGGAGCTACTGTATTTAAGTGCCTAAATCCATGAAGTCTTGAATGCAGTGAAGTATTCCTATGTCCTTTGTTATGAAAGTATTAAGTATCATGGATTGCATCCTGCTTTGTTCTCTTGAGTTTAGCTGAAGGTCATTCCCGGTTTTAGAGATTATAATCGGGGCAAACTAACCTCTCGTGTAGGGAAGAATTGCTATACCATTTTAAATTCTGGCAGAGAAGATTCCACACTAATCTCCTTATCAGCCTCTTCTCTCTGCCACAAGGGTAAATTACAGGTACTATTTTCTACATCACTGTCTAATATGAAATATTAGACTAAAAAAGACTATATCTCATATTATGACCACTTGGGTTCAACATGCAGATTTATGCATAGTGACGTGTAAATTACAGTGCTCGGTATGTCTTTGAAAATCTAATTATATGATATTTTATCCTAGCAATAAGAAGAAAAAGCTGATCTATCAATTTTCTTCGTATACTTAAAACCAAATTTCTATCCTAGGATGCATATTTGGAGTGTTACTACTTCTTGGTAATTTTTCTTTTTGATCATTTGTTTGGTTCTAGATGTATTAACGGGATGGTAGCCAAGTTGCACACGTACAAGTTGCTTTTATGTGTATTCTTCCCTTTATCCAGAATGCTGTTCCTAAAAGTTGTATTAATACATCAGAACTCAGTTTAAATTTTGCTTTCTCATGGACCATTCCTTGACCAACACCATCTAAATAGGTCCTTCCCCATTCTTTTCCATCCTCACATCATTTTTATTGTCTTCGTAGTACTTCATGTTTTCAACCAATCTAAAATCCTCATCATAACTTACATCATCTGATCCCTGGCCACCGACTTCACACATTCACTTTCCACCACTCTTCCCTGTGCTCTCGTTTTCATGTGGACCTTCCTTGATGTTCCCAAGATGCATAGGTGACATCCTTCTCTAGAGGGCATTCCCCCAGATATCTGCAGAGTTTGCTTCCTCATTTCCCTTGGATCTTTTCTCAAATGTCATCAACCCAGGAGGGAGGGCCTTTCTTAACTATCGCATCGACAATAGCAGCCCCTGCCCCTCTCCTTGGTCCAGTCTTACCTTTTCTCACTGGCACTTATAATTGCACGTGTATGCGTTCTGTGTCTCACTCATTAGCGTGTAAACGCCATTAAACTTTACATCTTTTGCTCATTAGCCACAAAGCTGAAAATAGTGCTTTTCATAAGGCTGGCACGCAATACTTATTTGTTGAATTAATTAATCAGTCCCTTACTTATTATCTGTTTCCCCCACTACACTCTTAAGGACCAAAGCAGAAACTCTGTTTATATATATAAAATATTTGTTTATATATTATATATAAAATCTTGTGTGTATATACATATATATACACATATATATGATATAACATTCAATGAATGAATTTATTGAATGAGTGAATTATTTGTGTATATGTGTGTGCGTATGTGTGTGTATGGATTAACCTCTCTCTCCCCATGGGCTCTAACTGCCACGGAGACTAGAATTATGTCTGTTTAGTTCACCACTCTGTTAGCCAGTTAGCCTTTCCACAGTAGGGTCTGGCTTATACCAGGCACTCAATGAGTAAGTGAAGAATCCAAAGGACTGGGACCAGAGTGAACAGGGGCCTGCTCCGGCCATAGCCATCGAGAGACCTGCACGGGGTTAATATGAGGTCTTAATGGCAGGTTGAAAAGAGTTTGGAATATGCACAGAGCAGTGAAAACCTTAAGTCCCTCTGTTCATCTTTTCAGGGCCCAGCCTGATCCTGGCAAAGGCTCCCTTCCCAAACAAGATCCAAGAAGCTGGTGCAGACTTCTGAGCTTATTACTTTCAGGCATCTTCTGAATTCTGGGAGGACTAAATCTTAATTTCAATCTACAGGTTTGATTTCTTTGCTTAAAACCTTTGCCCTTGGTGGGTGGGAGGATGGGTTAGCCTGGTAATGGGTATTGAGGAGGGCACATTCTGCATGGAGCACTGGGTGTTATGCACAAACAATGAATCATGGAACACTACATCTAAAACTAATGATGTAATGTATGGGGATTAACATAAGAATAAAAATAAATAAATAAATAAAACCTTTGCCCTTAAGATTCCAGATAAATCGGTTTATGGTGCCGAAGGGCATCAAACAAGAAGATTTAAATTTTAGCATAAAATCTCCCACTCACTAGTAGAGTAACCTTGAAAATACTTATAGCTTCTTCAACATTTTTCATTTGAAAAGGAAAGATGCTAGAAAAAAAAATCAAATTATGGATTTATGCATTCAGGTTTGCTGACATGCCTTTGGGAGGCTTTGTCAAGCATTTTCTTTCCTTCTCCTTTGCCTACTTGCCCCAACCCCTCTTGGTTACTAATCACAGCTTCTGTGAGCTATGGTTACTGACAGGAATCTGTCAAGCACATAGGGGGAAAGAAAGGTTAAGAACCACTGGCCTGTGTTCTTCCTGCCATCTTTCCAGGGCCAAAATTTCACGAATCTATGTACTGGACCTTGGTTCACGACTGAATCCCTATCTTTTAACATTGCTTAAATTACTGCAGTCCTTAGTTCACATTAATTTTTGATCTTCTCCTGTGAGTCAGGAACTATGGCAGGCACTGAGAATATGAAAATGAATTTAGAAATGGTCTCTTCCCTCAAGGAGCACCATTCAATAAGGAGATAGATGCAACAACATGTGAGAAATGCTTTGATGGGGCCAAATCAGTGGGTGACCTCTGGGCACATCAAAGGGCACCCAAACAACCTGGGAGAGGGCCTAATCTGGAAAATCTTCCAGTAGATGACCCAGAAACTGAGTTCTAATTTCAACTAATTGAATTATAGACTGTTAAAGCTGCACTATGTTAAAATTATCTAATCCAAATTCCTTACAGAGCACAGAGGAAAACTGATGCCCAGAGATGCTAACCAAGCCATATAAAGTGAGTATCACAGTTATAAGCAGATAGGACCCAGATATGTATTATCGGGCTGCCTTTTTAAACAGACTTGTATTTTTTTTTGTAGGAACATTTTTCAGAACCCTTTCTTTCATTGGTTTAGTGATGCAATTAATCAATTAATCATGTTTTTATAAGGTAGAGGGAAAAATATTTATACACACTGACTTCATGTACAGCAATGGTGCCAATAACTCATCATCCATAAATTACAGACTTTGTAGTTAGCTGCTGGTTAATTTATTCAGTTACATCCAGTCTCATTTTGCCTCTTGAGCTACTTACTAAATGGACCTAATCACACTGGAAAGGACAGGTACAGTCTGCGAACAAGAACAAACTTTAAGAACAGATTTAGGTCTGATTGCACTTCCTCTCCACAACTGAGTCAGGAGTCTCAGGGCTAAAGTAAAATCCAGAAAGTAAAATATTTTTAGTAGTCCTAATATATAAAATTGCTCAGGTAGGCAATTTTCTTGGAGTTTGTTTTTTCTCCCAATGTAGTCGTTTTACTTGGGATATTTAAAGGCTGATTTAGTAATGGGACAATATAAGAGCTCATTACATTAAAACAGAAATTCGTGGGAAATCCATAATTTCTAATAGCTTGCCATCTGTTTGGCTCTTAGTGGCAATGGATTTATCCTGCTTAGTGTAGATGATGATACTGGGGTGAAATCATGGATTATAACATGGATTTCTGAGCTCTTTTTCTACTGTTACTAATTTAGTAGCTTGCAAATCATTTCCCAACATAAAATTATTACTTTTTTCTTCTTCTTCTTTTTTTTTTTTTTTTTTTGTTTTTTGTTTTTATTTTTCAACTCTTACCCCAAGTAAGATTGCTATGGGCACTCCATAATATCTGTTCTGGCGCCAACAGATTGCGTTAAAGTCATCCACAACCTCTCCAAATTAAAACCCCACTGAGTTCACTGGCTTTTGCATTGTACTCGCAGCAGGATGCTCTTTTGCTTTGCCCCACAGTCCAGTTTAATCCGCTAGGAAGAATATTTTTAGAGGCACATCGGACTAAATCATCCTCGACTGAGCACACCATTTCCAAATGGCCGCCCAGGGTCCTAAATCCGGCTGCTGCGGACGGGGACGAGCAGGTGTCCTCTGCTGAGGCGTCGTGGGACGCCAGCGCCCGCATAACTAGACGTCGGAAGCCAGAAAGGAAACCTGAACACGCAGGGACAGGTATAACCTCGTACGCGCGCTCCAGAGAGGCCCCCCAGAGAAACGGAGGATTCTAGCTTTGGGCTTGGTGAGGTCCTGGGAGGAAGCAAACACTGCTTCCCCATTCAAGTCAGAGAGCAGGACGCACAGGGTCGCGGGTCAGAAGTTGAATCTCCAAAGGCAGCCTGCGCTGCGTCCCAGCGCCTTCCGCAGCCCGGACACCGCGCTGGCACCGGGCTGGGGAGAGAACGAACGAGGCTGGCTGGGGCAGGAGAAACTGAGTTGCCACCACCGGAGCGCTGCGGGCGGCGGGGGCAGAGGAGACCCCGGCCGCCTTCGGAGCGCGAAGCCGGGGAGAGTCGGGCTCCGCTGCAGCGAAGGCTGCGCCCCCAGCCCGGGCACTGCTGCCCGCGCTCCGCGTTGCCCTTTCGGCCGAGGGCAGCTCCTCGCCGCTGCAGCCCGGCCGCCGCGCGCCCCGGCACAGGCCACCCCGGGGTGCGCCTCCTCCGCCCCCGGGCGGCCGCCTGAGCGCCCGCAGCCCGACCGACCTTCGTCCTCCCGCGCCGGGACAAACTTCCTCCCTCCCGGGCCCCCGGGCCGCGCAGGCTGGCAGGCGGCTCCCTCGCCAGGCTTCCCCGGTCTCCGGCTGCAGGCGCCCTCGCCCGGCACGGCGAGCTTCCTCCCTGCCCCTCTCCAGCCCCGAGCCCCGGGCGCCTACCGGTCCCTGCGCCTCCGCTCCAACAAAGCCGGCGGCCCGGAGGCGACCGGCGAGGGGCTGGGAGTGGCAGCGGGGGCGCCAGAGCCCGGCGAAGGCATCCCTGGGCCGGGCGGGCGCAGCGTGCAGGGGCAGTGGGGACGTGGCGGGCAGAGAAAGGGGAAGAAAGTATCCTGCTCTCGGCGCGAACGCCTTCTACGTTCGTTTTCGCTCGCCCTCGCTCGCCCTGCTGCCTCTGCCCGAGCGCGTCCGGCTGTCCCGGTGGGAGTTGGCAGGGGCAGAGGCGGAGGCAGAGGGGACGCAGTGGCCTGGCGGGCGAGCCGCTCCCTTACCTCTGTCCAGAGTGAGCGGCTGGACCACTGTCAATGTCGCCATGTCTGCCGTGGGAGCCGAAGTGACGCTCGGCTTCAGCATCAGCAACCGCTTGTAGTGAGAAAAAGAGGAGGCGATTGGGGGCGGGGGTGGAGAGGGAAGACGGAAAGGAGGAGGAGGAGGGGGGAAGGAGGGAAGGTGGTGGTGGTGGAGGAGAAGAAAGCTTGGGTGGGTTGGCAGCCAGATGGAGACGCAACTGCTCCGCGGCGGGCGGACCTTCAGATGCGGCGTGAAGCTGAGCAGGTAGCGGAGAGCGGCTGCATCGCGGGCTCCGGGCAGGAAGGCTCTGCCCTAGAACTTTGCTATGCACCCCAAGGAGCGCTGGATGGGTGCAGCCAGTGTGTTGCTCTCTTTCAACTTTCCACTCAAATAAAATGCTCAGAGTGTACGTGCGTCTCTCAGGAAGGGAGAAGATTGAAAGGGGATGGGGGGAAGGAGGGAGGGGGGAAGATGGATTTTTGTTCAGATTAAGAGAAATTGTCAACCCAGTAATCCCATTCCTTAGAGAGAAAACGATTCTAGTTCAGAAATGTCAGGATTTCATTATAGTTGCTGTTAATTTCTGTTAAAGTTTTTTTGGAATGTTGAGGTATAACAGTATACAGGATAACTGACTTAAGGCCAGGGTTCCATCACTAGGTCTCCATTAAGGACCTGAGTGTTTTGCCTAGAAAATAATTTACCTTAAATACAAACTTCTTAAAAATGGTTTTAAATTAAAAAAAAAATACACACAAAGAAAAATTTCTATCACTCAGTTTGAAAAACATGTACCTAGCACTTTTGGGGTTGATTTTTAGCCAGTGGTTACTGAGAGTTGCCACTTACTGATTAATTAACATGTGTGACAGGAAATACACTAAGAGTGTTACGTGCCATGTGCTATGTGCCTAAACTCCCTGACTTGGGAGTTCAGGACAGTTCCTGCCTTCATGTAGCCTGTGGTCTAGGGGGAGATGATGTTATTAAAAGGATCATTTTAGAGTCAGTTGATCAGGATTCAATGACTAGAACCTCCAAATACTGGCTGTGACCCCTTCACCCCAACAGATGGCTTTCACTATCCTGCCACTGTAGGGACTTTCATTTCCGGATCAAGAAAATAAGCACATAGAAACCTTCTATAAGCAGAAAGGTGATGACTGTGGGTTCAGGATTGGAAATGACAAAGCTGCCTCCATCCCCTTCCTTATGACAAAGCAAAATTGTTTTGGCTAGCAATATACTCTTAAAGGCAGACACAGTTTTACAGCAAAATATATGCATATAATCTATTTCATTGTCTTCCAGTTACAATGTGGGTGGTTTCTGAAGATCTTTTCCATCCCATTTTTTACATTTGAAAAAAAAGAAAAAGCAAGATTTCACCAATGATTTGAGCAAGTCAAAGATGACTGGCCATACACCAAGTAGATCCTAAAGATGTACTTAAAATAGTAGTTCAATATGCCTATATTTTCATTTAATGTTTAAGAAAGAACCCTGATCTTGAAATTCAAGTCTTAGTTATATGCTCTTCAGAAATCACATAATCTCTCACTGATCCCCTTTCCTTATCTGTCAAACAGAGGAATTAATAACCTTCCATTTCACTGAGATTCGGTAAAATGAGAGAATTAATTCTACCCTACAATCTGAGTTTTGTGAGGGTCTGATGATACTGTGCATGTGACTGTGCTTTGAAAACAACGTATACATTTACTTACACAACAAACATACATCCCACCTGTACACTATGCTAGGTGCTGGCCACACAAAGATTGAAGAGACCGAGCCCTTTCCCTGGACGGTGGTCAGTCCAGGTTAGGAGACAAAAAATGAGCAAGCTGTGAGAATTCCATGCAGTAAGTGTTCTAAGCAGCATAGAAAGGACAGGAAGAAGCAACAATTCTGGTTGATTATCATTATTCACATCCCCTAAATCAAACAACAGAAAAAAGTTACATTGTACACAATAAACAGCAGAGTGTGTTCCGTGGATTTGCACAAAATATCAAACCTCATTCAATAATTGAGGATGAAAGGAACGTACAAAATCCGTTGGTCACTAATGTAGTTCTTTTAACAACATACTTTATTATGAATATGTATTTGAGCAGCTTGATTCATAAGTCTAAAAGCCATAATTGTACTTATCTCAACACAAATCCCAGATTGTGATGTCTAGGAAATTAGGTTTTCTGTCTTTTTGTTTTCTGATGTATCCCCAATACCAAACATTTTAGAGCATGTTTCTGGACTTACACCTTGAGCTCTCTAATTGAAAATTTGCTCTATCATAATCTCTCTGTGTTGACTTTGTAGAGTTTTTGTAAGGATTAAAAGAAAAAGTAAAAGAAAGCACAAATCACCATATATTCATTAGTTATTGTTCTAGTAGTGGCAAGTTCAGTGCCTTTAGCTTATGTCCACGTACGTGTAGAAAATTAATAACAAACACTGCGTATCTGTTAGAATTTGTTTTTTATGGAAGATGAATAACTTTCCACAACAGTATTTGTGGGTTCCTACTTTAGACACGCAGAGATGTAAGAAAAGTTCCTTACCCTCTTCTTTAGCTTTAGGAAATGTGATCATACTTAGGTCTCATGAATAATTGCCTGGACCACTACTGTACTAACCATAGTATTCCATCACAGTCAATGTATTTGATCTATTCATATGTATTTCGCTTTGCTGATTGTGTATTTATCAAGGAATTGTTAAAACACATAATTATACTTTTATCTTAGCTATTTGGTTACACAACCACTACAATTTTTCATTAAATGATATATAATAATTTAGTTCAGTGGTAACTATATTTTCAATGGAATTCATTAATTCACTAAATACTTATTGAGCACTTAAAACATGCTAGGCTTGGTGCTAGGTTGGTTTCTCTCTCCTCTTGAAAACCCAAAAAAGTAGGTATTGTTATCCCATTTTATAGATAAGTAAACTGAGGCTCATAGAGGTTAAGCAACTTGCTTAAGAATAGTGGCACTCAGGCTCAAGAGCCCCTGTGCTTTCCACTAAGAAATACTATACTTCATTTTGTATTACTGAAGACTTAGGGATTCCAGCATTTTATATTATATATATTTTATATTGTATTTATAATGTGTTTATGTATATATGTATAGATAGATAGATAGATAGATAGATAGATGATAGATAGAGCCTTTCTCTCTCTCTCTCTCTCTTTTTTTTTTTTTTTGTTATGCTTGAATTACCCTCAAAGAGAGGAATGCATGGAGGAAATTTAGGTCAAAGGAGAAAAGAACTGTAATACTGGTTCCATTCTATATCCATATAGGTTAATATTAAAATAACTACTTACTTTGCAATATAAAATCTGTTCTTGCTAAAAAATTCATTCAAATCTACGTTAAGGTCTGTTTCACTTAATTGAATCTTTTTGAATTATATAACAAAATCAAGAGAAGGTTTGCATAAAGAATTAGTATACCAAGAAAATGAATGTAGCTAGACAAGTGGAATATAATAAGCACAGTGTCATATGAGGAAAATAGCACCTGCAAACTGGAATTCTTTCAACCTTAGGTGTTAGAAATTATTTTTGACTGATTCAAGATATCATGTTATCGTCCTTAATTTTCACAGCTTTGTCAAAATAACACTAGATTAAGATGAAGTGCCAACCTATACTTGGGAATATAAATGTTTGTGTTCTTTTTTTAAAATAATCATAAATAGAGAATCTTACTCTATTCATTTAATCCTTAGATCTGTTTTGATAATTACTTATTTGTTCATTGAACAAATGCTTAATGTACTTACTGTGTGCTAGGCAGTGTTCTAGGCCCTGGGATTTTGCAGCAAACAAGAAAAAGCCCTGTTCTCACTTGGCTTATGGTCTGCAGGAGGAAGACAGACAATAAACAAAGTAATAAACAAACAAGAAAGAGATCAATTAGTGACTAAGTACTGTGCAAAGAATGAATGATTTGATGACTGAATTGGGTCTAGAATAATGTCAGGTTTACAAAAGACAGTGACAGAGAGAAGGGCATTCTGAGAAGCAAGAGAGCAAAGCCAAGGATGGGAGAGCACACATGGTGTGTGTTTGGGTAAAAAAAAAAAAAAAAAAAAAAAGGCTGTTTAATTTGGAGTAAAAGAAAAACAAGCCAAAGGGGACCTTTGAGAGCCAGGCTGTGAAAGATAATATAATTAACAGAAATGTACTGAACATTTTCATGAGTTACTTTGTGCCCATCATAAATGAAATGTACCAACACAATCCAGGGCAGGAAAAAAATTTTGTGTTGTAGCATCTACAATAAAAATTACATCAGAATGAAATGAAGAGTTACTAATTCAGAGTTGGATGTTAGAAAATTAAAGATGAAATAAAAATATAAAAAGTCAATTCTAATTGTTTTTTATTTCTTTCCAAAGAAATAAAAAAGAACTTTGAGAGACAGAAATCTGATATGTGAGTAATTATTCCTCAGTGGTAGGGTCTTATTTGCATTACTTTACATTACCAGTTATCTTGCAAGTCATAAGTATGATAATTAACTTTTTCTCTGATTCTGCAATGGGCAATCACACATATAATTATAAGTCCAAATTCTTTCTGATACTAGGGTATTTAACTTATGCCTATTTAACTCATTGAATATAAAATGATGTTTTTGTTTCATTTTGAAATGAACATTTTTCTATTTTCACAGTTGGATGTTATGATTGATCTTTTTATAATGAAATTTAAGTTCACAGCTTACAATTTTCTTTTTTTTTTTTTTATGCATCCCAGCCTCACATTTACACCATTGACAAAGCCTAAGAGATTTAAGAAAGGCAAGATAAAATGATTTTTAAAAGTGATACCGGACTCCTCTCTCTCTCCCATCGACTCAGGAGATATTTCCAAATATTTAAAACCCACAACCTTTAATAAAGTTTTAATAAAAAGAATTATTAGCATAACATTTTAAAAATTTTAGTATATTAGGTTTTAAGTGGAAAATTATGTGTTTTGCCAACAAATGTTCGATATGTCCTTGCTATACGCCAGGCACTGTTCTATGGCTGGAGAGACCCAGTGGTAATCATGGAAGAAGTCCCTTTCCTTACAGAGCTTAGTTTTTATGAAGGGAAACATACAAGGAAACTATAAACCAGATCATCTTAGGTAGCGTTAATGGCCACAAACAATGGTATGCTGAAACCTGTTCACTCTGGTCACGAGACCCAATTATGTGCATGTTGTCCCAACATCACTTGCGGTGACGTCACGTTAGATTGGCCATAGTGGGAGCATTTACACCCGGCGTATGGACAAATACTATATATTGAAGTTTTCTTTTTTTTTTTTTCCCCTCTGGAAGGTCAGTTGTTAAACATTTACCAACACACCGCAAAATTCACAAAGCAAATAAAATAGGAAGTTGTGATGAAATATGCAGCAGAGGGGAAGGCCACTTTAGAAAGGTCAGAAAATAGGTCACATTGTACTTGATAGAAATTTTTTTTTTTAGAAAAAATTTTTTAAACGACAAATCTACCCCGTAGTTGATGGGAGTGCTGGCTAGGAGTGCAGGGCCTCGGACAGAGTTAGAAGGAGACATTCATGTTAGTTTTGAAGAGTTTATAAAATATCCGGACAAGAAATAGGAGCATCAATGAAACGGCATAGAATTAATTACAAAATGATGCATCAACAAGATTAAGTGATATTATAAACTTGTATGTGTTAAAAGTATACAGAAAGAAAAGAAAATCTGTATTCTGCGAAGGCTTCCTGGAGGCAATTTACATTCACTTTCACAAGAAACTTGGAGATATTTTCTTTCCTGCATGTAGATAATAAAACGTTATACCTTTGAGTGGGAAGATACTCATTGCAATTTTGAGTTGAAGAATTGCTAAACAAGTGGGCCAGGATATTTTCATGAGGAACTAAAGAAAAAGGAGGAATATGATCATTATAATTAAGCATGTATGTTGTAGAGAATCTTAACCATGGTGAATAGAGAACACTGTTACCTTGATCCTTGAAAAGGACATTATGATCAAAGCTTGTTTCTTTCTTTGGGGCTTCAACTTCATTTAAAATATGGTTTAAATAGGTTTTTATTGAAAAGCACTTAAATCCTGACTTTTTAAAAAAAATCCAGCTCAACTTACTTATTTTTCTCTAATTCTGGTGCTACGGAATTAATTAAGGATATTAGGGAGAAACATATGAAAAGGGCATCTTAGAATTCTTCTTGGATTATGAGACAGTCCAGTAATTGAGGCTAGTAACAGAATTTTTGTAGGTGAACTGAGGGACATATATGTCAGTAATTAGCAAGTTAAAGAGCAAAATGCAGCATTAGCAGGGACAGCACATTCAGAAGAGAGTTCAAAACTCTCGTTTTTATCTTCAAATACTCGAATTTAAAGCAAAAATTACAATTTTAATTTGTTTGCATTGAAATTTCTGGGCCCAACCCAAAGCATTAAGTTTTTTTGTTTTTGTTTTTGTTCTGTAACTTAGCAGTGGGATCAAATTATGCTCTTTTAGAGTAAGTTCCTCTCTCTCAGCTTCTCTGCCTTCCCTGCCTTTCTGGTCCTGGATGAACTCTTACCCACTTGCCCATGTCGGTGGACCTTTCCGATACTTATAATATTATTTCGTCTTTTCCTGAATCTGTGGTTATAAGGTAGATCTACCTCCTGAAATAATGTTTCTGAGAAATTTCCTTTTTCAAAGATTTCTTCATTTTACTTCTTTCTGAAAGCATTTACTCACATAGTAAATCCAATTATGACTTCTCTTTTGGCTTCTTGAGGCTTTAACTAGGATGAGAAAA
This sequence comes from Mirounga leonina, assembly GCF_011800145.1. NCBI lineage: Eukaryota > Metazoa > Chordata > Mammalia > Carnivora > Phocidae > Mirounga > Mirounga leonina. Next base: position 2,151,933 of record NW_023270314.1, on the reverse strand, counting down.
ATTGAGGTAAATAAAGATGGTTTTAACTCTGAATATCTTGAGGTTCCTGTCACCTGGAAGTTTGCAGCGATCAGTAGTGGCAGATCAAGCCAAACAAGTATTTCTGACAGATAAATGGAAGAGATAAATGGATAAATGGAAGAGGAAAAAAATCTCTACCATTTTTATCTAGGACAAATTGGTAACCTAGTCTATTAAATATTTTATATAGTTTATATATTATCTTTTTAACAAGTATTTTTGTTTTGAAATTTTAAGTGTGAGACAATGCACATGGAAAACAACTCTCAAAAGGTATTGCTCATTCACTCATTGCAAGTAATAAATGTTAATAGGGATTCTTTTTTGGTGTATTCTTCCAGAAATTATATATATATATATATATATATATATATATATGATATATATATGATATATATATCATATATAAATGTATCTTATATATAATATTTTAATTTATATAGATATATGCACACACACATGTGTGTGCACATATGTTTTTTGAAGATCAAATAGTGGGACGCTTGGGTGGCTCAGTCAGTTAAGCGTCTGCCTTTGGCTCAGGTCATGAGATTGAGTCCTGCATCGGGCTCCCTGCTCAGTGGGGAGCCTGCTTCTCCCTCTCCCTCTGCCTGTCGTTCCCACTGCTTGTACTCTTTCTCTGACAAATAAATAAATAAAATCTTCAAAAAAAAATAAAGCTCAAACAGCTTTATAGTATACACCATATTTACACCTTGATTATTTTATATAGTGATATTTTCATATCAATCCATATAGATATATACAACATTTCTTAAGTACTTCATAAAATCCTACTGGAATAGTCTCTTATCGGTGTCCTTTCAGGCTGTTTCTAGGTTTTTGCTATGTCAGAGAGTGCTACAATTGACAGTCTTTCTTGTTTAGATCATCATTAAGAATGTAAATTCCACTCAGTTATAGCCCTTGTACTTTTGTATAATCCAGTGCTAATGTGGCCATTTTCAATGATGTGCTTCCAGATTATAATACCTATGGCCATTTTATTCCTGCTCTACTGTAAACATTCTGTCATACACCAGTTGATACCTCTTACCTACAGAAATGTTATATTTAATTGAATTTCTGAAACGTCAAATGCCAAAGTGATTTTTAAAAAATAGTTGCCATAGACTGAAGACCATTACTCTGTTTGAAATATGTGGTATGATGCACCATCCAGCAATTCAATAAGTCAACGATGATTACCATAATTTTTAACGAAGAAGCTAACAGTACATATGTCTAACGCAAGTTAAAAATTAAAGACCTAAGAATCCACTTGTAGATATTTTTTATTGAATCTTTCATCTCCACCAAATGAAAGGAGATAGGAACACAATGAAACCACAAGGAGACGTTTAAGTACCTTATTTTTCAAATAAAATAACACCTTGATTACAAATTGGAGAAAAATCTAAGTAAGATTTAAAATGAAAAATAATATTCTTTCATTAAATGCTGTTATTAGTTCGTATTCGAAGGAATATTTAAAAAGTTAGTGCATGTAGTGCTCTCTACTGGTCTTATATTTATTGCAACTACAATCAGTGTCAAATGTGTATTTTTCCAGGATTACAAAAATCATCATCTCTGTCCCCAAAGACTACTAGTATTTTTATTTTAATCTCCATCTGGTTTCTACTTTAAATGTGTGTGTGTGCGCATGTGTACATGTATGTGTGTATGTGTGTACATAAATATTCGTTCTTGAATTTCTATACTGAAGTTAGTTTTGAACTTTGCAAATGAATTGCTGCCATACATTATCACAAACAGTTATATAATAAAAGGTTAATACAAAGAAATGGATGTGAAGCTTTAATGTGAGGCATAATGTTTTTCCATTCCATTAATAAGCAGTGCCAGTATCTAAGGCACTTGTTTTCCCTGATTCCTGAAGAACACAGGGAAGGGCCTCTCAGGAGAAGGGATGGCTGTGTATATGGGCAATTTACAATAAACAGTGACCACCACCATGGGCTCTTTCCTCTTTTCTCTCTCTACCTCTCCTTCCGGTACCACTCTGCAAATACTAAAAAAAAAAAAAAAATCAGCATATTGGTGTTTCTTTTAAAGCTTAGGAGAAAATTTTATTACAAGTGTTTATGCAAGCCATTTGTTTCAGAAGAATTTGTGTGTGTGTGAGAGAGAGAGAGAGAGAGAGAGAGGAAATACATTCATTCATTCATTCTCTGGTTTCATGTTAAGTGATTACTGTGTGCTAAGCATTGATGATAAAGCAGTTTTCAAGACCACCAGTACCCTACTGGAATTATTTGTATTTGTCAAATTATTTCTCCATTTAAAAAGCTATAAATGCTATTAAGGAAAGTAGATGATGCAATGTGAGTCTATAACCTAAACCAATCTGGGGATTCAGAAAAAAATTCTCCAAAAATGAAAGGTGTATGGTGTGTTTAGGGAGAACCTTGAGCATATTTCAATACTTCTAAGGGAGAAGTAGCTCACAGGGATGGAAGGTTGAAGATGCAGGAGAAGTAATAATAGATGGTGTATGGTTACCTAGAAGGCAGGAGAGGGTAAGAGAGATCCAGAGAAAAGGTGGCAAAATAGGCCTTGGTAAGAGGAGGAGAATTCCTTCTTGGAGCCAGAAGATGAGAGACTAGACACTGTTGCAAGTAGGGTTGTAGAATCTGTGAAGAGACTGGCAAAGTTCCCCTTGGAAAGCTTCTGTGATTTCAATGATATAGGAAACAAGCCCATGTGCTGAGATAAAAGTGGGTCTGGGAAGAGTAGAGACTATCTGAAACAACTATTGTATAGAGTTGATAAAAGTGGATCAAGGTCCAGATTTAGTCAGTCTTCAAGGGATTTTTCTACCCCTGAGTTCACTGATAATACCTGCATCATGTAAGGTCTTCTGATCTTGAATCCCTTCAATGCCAAACTGTGGATTCTGTGAATGGCTTTGTGAATTACTCCCTTTAATGTTCCTCAAAGTAGATCATAACACTCTATAGTTTAGCCATTGTTGAGTGTCCTTATTTCCCTCCTACAGAACTGAACTGATCTGGGGAAAGTCATCTTTTCCATCATGACAGTCTGATTGAAGAAACATGGCTGGAGGGAACACTCTCAACTCTGGTGAACTTCCCGGCCAGAATTTTCCAATTGGGCCATCATTTGAAGCAATACATACCAATCCTAAATTTTTTTAATTAACATTTTGTAAATTATACTAAGCCTACCAAAATATTTGTTTGAAGCTGATTTCTTTTTTCTTACAGTTATTTGATTTTACTTAGTAAATACATGTGCTGTTACTGTATCTGGTCTGTACAGAGAGAAAGCAATTTAGTTATTTTTTAAAAAGACTATTGATATATTGATATATTGATATTGACATATATAATTGAAAAGTTACATCCACTGAAATGTGTTTCCCTAGAGTCAAAACAAAATATAGTATTTTTGAGCCATAGAAGATGGTAAAGAACATCAAATCTAACCAACACTGGTAAATGAGCTCCGGAGAGATTACATCAACTGTTCAAATTTTCCTAGCCAGTGAGGAGCAGGGCTCTGACCCAAATCCAAGTGACAACAAATCCTGTGTTTTTTATATTATGCTATGTTTTAATGCTAGGTTGTAAATTTAATGAACAAAAGGACAATGTTTGGTTTTCTGCTATATACTCATTGCATGGCATATAAACAGTGCTCCATAAACATTAGTGAATAAAAGAGTGAGTAAAAGAACCATACTTCCTAGCAGATAGACTTCATTTTAAATACAGTTTACAATGGAAATTTAGTTCAACTATATTTCTTGATTGCTTACATTATACAAGATATTTGCTCTATGTTCTATGGAGATTTATGACAACAGGATAAAAACAATATGGCCCCTGCCCTGCAGGAACTTACGGCCATCATAATTATCTGCAGAACAGAGTAGGATATGGTACATGCAACGTACAAGACATATGAACAACGCATTATATGGAACATAGAAGGCTTTATAGAAGAGTTGGCATTTATGCACGGTCTCTAAAAATAGGAGGGTTTTTTTAAATGGAGATAGAATTGGAAGACATTTTAGTTGAACTGAACAAAGCACGTAAATGTGTGGAGTCAGGAAACAACGGCATGAATGTTATTACTGAAACGGTCCACTTTACTGGAACATGGAAGACATGAACGAAGTAATACAATGTTAAGGCTAGAAAGAAACTGATAGGGAAGGGGAATGGCAGGCACTGTAGGAGACTTTGGGAGTCACTCTAAGGACGTTAGAATTTATTCAGAAGGCCTTGAGAGCTTTTTGAGCAGGAAGGTGCTATGTGGTTCTTCTTGAAATAGTATATTAAAATTTATTAGAGAAAAATGATTACAGGTTAGAATCCATCAACTAGAACATCACCTAATGATGCTGAAGAGAACAGATCCATTCTGAGGCTATAGCTATAGGCCTTTACACCAAATTATAGCTTGATTCCTTGGTTAGATGGCACTCACCACCATGTTCTGTATTGTCCATAAGGGCAGACATGAAAAAAAATATTTCTTTTTTGAAGGCTTTTGACTTTGGCTGCAGAAGAATTTTTAGTTTACAAAGGAAAAATATGCAGTGACCTATGTTTGAAATTCAGAGGACTCAAGATTTCTTAATGCCCCACATCTTTCCTAAAATGTCACTGTAAATACTCCCACTAACTCTCCTTTTTTGTGAGTTCCTACTAATTGTAGTAGCTTGTCTTAGCTCCAAGTAGTATGCAAAGAACAACAGTGAAATAGTGGAGGAAAAGAGAAATTTTAGTGGGGATAGGATATAAAGAAAATACAGGTATTATACCAAGGATAAGGTGAAATTTTAGTGGGGATAGGATATAAAGAAAATACAGGTATTATACCAAGGATAAGGCTTTAGGCAATTATTGAGGAAACCTCTTCATTCCAAGATGAGTTTTGAAATAATGATATGTTCATTCAGTCGAAATGTTTTGAAGAAAATGAACTAGGTGAGGAGAGAAGAGTAGCTATAGAGACTTAAATGATGGTGCATAAACTGAGTCATTTATATCAGTTCTGTTATAATTACTATTAACACCAATCTTTAAATTAGAGACGAAGCCTGGGAAAAAAGTAGAATATGTCCCCACTGAGCCTGTAGAAATTATATTGTCAGTTTGGAGAAATCTTCCTCTCCTTACCCCAAGTCTTTATGTGGACAACACTCCTACTGTAGATTTTCAGCATCATAATGTGTTAGCACATAGTGATTGCCACTTGTATTCAGGCTAGTGGTTATAGAAGACAAAGGTTCATATGTGTGTAAGACATATTTTAAGCAAAGACATGAGATTTATTTTTCATTTTCATATAGGAGGTATATAAATGTTATAGCTCTTAAGATATAAAATATCTGCATTTGACGTCAGTGGAACTTTCATATCAGTAGATGAGATAAAATATTTAGAGAATAGGAGAGATGGTAAATGAGCACGTTAACAGTTTTGCATTATATGCAGCTCATAATTGTAGCTCTGTGAAGAGTTCCCACTGAGTCAATGGGAAGTGTGGGTGGAGGTTAGTGCCAGGTTAATTGTTGCATTCAACATCATTCAGGAGAAAAAGTGGAGATAAAATCGCAGCATTTATATTTCTGCCCTTCAATTTTCCTTCATCTCTATACTTGTTAGATTTTCTTCACTTGTTATTATTTACATCTCATGTCTGATTTTTTCCCCCTCCCTTAACTCCTCGGGTTATTGAAGAAATACCTTCAATAAAGTTGACGTTCAAGACATTTTAAAAATAAAGAAAATGCCTTTCATCTATTCATTTTCAGTATAGAGATGGAAACAGAGTTCCATGGAAAATATTACCAAGTAACCTTTTGAAAAATAGGTTTTGTGAAGAAAGAGGTATTTTACTAGATGTCTCCATGGCATTCTAAAAATTGTGGTATATCACCAATGCTAAGCCTGCAGGTAATTTTAATTATCATTTGACAGGTCATTTTTCTTTTTTAGTAGTTTTCTAGTCCTCTGGGATCCACCTACTCAATGACTATAGAAATTTCTTCCATGTTAGGAAAGAACTTTTGACTTCAAACACGCAGCTTCAATAATTTGGCTTTCATATTCTCTGAGTCCTCATCTTTCCTATGTGATTTAGATTTGGGTTATACTACAATAATGTGTTAGAGATACTGCTACCTAATTATCATCAATTTCACGTTGACATTGTCTTTAAATTTGAAACTTCAGATTACTATCAGCATTGTTTAACTCCTTTGCTAATTCAGAAAGTTAATATTTATGTAAATTAAAGAACATCTGCATTTTTCTTCTCATTTACTGATGTATTCTTTTCTTCACGCTCCCACTCTTCAAATTTTGCACTTCTATGTTCGCTTTTATCTTTATCTTTTTTAATGATATTAATATTTCCTTTCCAAATGTGTATCTTTTGAGACATTCCATTGTTCAGTTTGGAAAGCATTTACACAAATCTTGAAGAAGTGAAGGTAACAAAAAGAAACATAAAGCAAACTTTTGTGAACTGTAAATTGTCATGCTTATTTAAAAAATTACTAAAAGAGGAATAGGGAACTTTTGCATCTTCACATTTCAATGGGAGCTCTGGAAAATAACATTCCATTGGGTTCCAAATTTTATTGGATAGTTTAGTGAAACACTCAAAATTTGTAGGCCTTTGTCATCACGTATATGTTTAAAACTGTCAGGGGCACCTGGGTGGTTCAGTAGGTTAAGCATCTGCCTTTGGCTCAGGTCATGATCCCAGGGTGGGGCTCCCTGTTCGGTGGGGAGTCTGCTTCTTCCTCTCTCTCTGCCCCTCTCCACAACTCATGCATGCACTCTCTCTCTTTCTCTCTCAAAAAAATAAATAAAATCTTTATTTAAAAAACTGCCATTACCTTGCTTACCTCACAATTTATGTTTTATGTCAGAAAATGCCTATTTTGATAAAAAATAATCACTGAAAGTTGTCTTAATTTTTACAAAACTGAGTGTATTCTGTGGCAGAGAAGCTGATATAATTGTTCATAGGCTTATCAGTGATTTTGATTTTTCTTTTATCTATGTGGAAACCATGAGTCATACATTTATTTTCCTGGATTTCCAAACTTCAAGTTCATTATAAAATGTAAACGAATTAAATATGTTAGGATGTCTTTCTACAATTTGACAATATCCTTATCCGAGGAGATCTGCTCAGATGGGGCATTACTTTATTGCACTGAGGGAATATCAATGTGTTTCCTTCAGAATGAGACATAGGTTGAGCTTCCTTATCTTATTGGACTGGGTTCTCTACTTCCTAAGGATTCCTTTAATCTTATTCTGGTATTATTAATGACTTACAAGTTTTTATTTGGACAGAATAACATTTGGGCATCAAACTGTCTAATTCTATTTGTATTATTGGAACATTTAGAAATTAAAATCCAGGAATTCTCACTAAGAAAATTTTAAATGTGGAAACATAAAAATAGAATACAGACAACTGCAATTGATTTCCTAGCTTGATAACAGATGGACTTTTTTTTTTTTTAAAGATTTTAATTATTTGGCAGAGAGAGAGAGAACACAAGCAGGGGGAGTGGCAGGCAGAGGGAGAGGGAGACACAGACTTCCCAGTGAGCAGGGAGCCCAATGTGGGGCTTGTGGGGCTCGATCCCAGGACCCTGGGATCATGACCTGAGCCAAAGGCAAATGCTTAACCTACTGAGCCACTCAGGCGCCCCAAGATGGACATTTGTAAGAGCTAAACACACTATTTCCATTATCTAGCAATAAAAGAAAGTATCTTGATGACAAGCAAATGTATTTACCAAATTCAAAAGAGATTCTTTAATCCTCTTCTTTTCCCAGAATTTTATCCACTAGAGTTCTAAACTGTAAATATCAAGACATACTTCTATGTGTCTTAAATTTTTCTATGGTTTTAGGCAAAAGACCTAGTTCCATTGATTAATATTTGGTATGTTTCTAAGAGCTAAGGCACTACTGAGAAATATGGTTGCTCCCTACTTGTTTGAAGAGCATACGCTGAGCGTGTTTGGGTTATGTTTTATTTTGTTTGGTCCACATACCTAACACTTAGCACTTAATGCATTATGAATAGATGGAAAGAAGGGAGAGAGAGAGAGAGAGAGAAAGAGAGAGAGAGGAAAGGAACAAATGAATGAATAAATGGAGAGTGATTAAGGCTTGCCTGAAAAGGCAATACTAATAAAAATACATTTCTAAGTACTTACTTTATATTTTACATTTCATATACTAACTGCAACACAGCAGGCAAACTAATGGTACCTAAACAACATCTGAGCTCAAATGAATAGTAAGTTATCTGTAGCTGGCGTATCCAAGCACCCTATGAGGGAGGGCTGGTTTCTACTCACATCGCATTTGCTTCACAGGCTGGCTGTGATTTTGCAAATGGCAGAGAGCTTGCTTCTTCTCAGGGTTGAGTTCTAAAGTCAGCTAGTGAGGCAAAACTTGTCCTTGAATTCCCTTATATCATCTATACAACTTGATTTGGGGTCTATACTCTTATACAGTAGTTCTTAAATGCATTAAAATTTGAGGAGTACTATGCTAAACTTGGAACAAAAGTTGAAATCTTGGGCTGTGAGTGACTCAGTGCACGGTGATGGGGATGGTGATGGTGTGGCCTGGAGTTTAAGAGTCCCTGCTTTGAAATCAGCTCACAGACTTTGAATCCTAGAGCCATTGCTTAGTGCCTGTGTGACCTTGGCTCAATGACAATATCTTTTGCTCTGTTTCCACATCTGTAAAATTTGGATTATAATTATACCTATGGAATAGGTTGTTGTGAAGATCAAGGGAGATAATCTGTGTCAACTGTTTGCAACATGCAGTGTTACTGGCATGCAGTAAGAGTGTGCACTATTCCTCCTGACTTGGTAACTATAAAACTTCTAATAGAGAACAAATAATGGATGAGAATTATAAAATGTTTCTGTTTGGCTGAAGGATTTACTCCATTCTGTTTTAACAAATCAGCCTCTGCAAACCTAACGAATATAAATAAATCGTTTCCTGGGAGGAGGTAACAAAATAAAATGTCACCCGGCACACAGTAGGGAACGCTTACTGGATCTTAATCTAACTCTTGAGCGAGCAGATGACGTGTATAGTGTTCTTGGAAAAAATATGGAGCGGACCTTGACTGCCTGCATCTCTCTTTCGCGTCTGTCAGTATCTTTAGAGGTCCCTCTGAACAGGAATCAGGCTCATGCTCTTAGGCATTAAATGCCACTAAATAAGGGTTAGGTTCTAAATCCACCTTAGAAGCACCTATAATGTAACTAAGATCTGCCAGTTCACTCCTTCTACATAAAAGGTTTTCAACTTCTTGGCCAGAAAGCCTCCCACCTTCTTATATCTCACCAAGTTTCAACAGCATATCCAACCCCAGCTAGAATCCCCAAAGGAATGGTTTCTTTAGGTGCTCTGTCTTAAAACCCCGGGGCGCATTATCCACCCTGTGCGGGCACCTGCACACACCCACCTTCTGTAACTCTAGTTACTTAAACTTCTACCCCTCTGTCACCATTACTTCCATCAAGCTTTTGCCTGGGAGAGCAATCAGATATGGAGGATCCCTTGCCTCTGCCAGTATAAGGGAAGACTGTTCTCCTTTCCTGCTGGAAAGTGGTGACAGCTGCGTTTCCAGCATACCCAGTCTGAATATCTCATTCATTGAAGCAACATTTATTCAATATTGTAGCGTAACCAGAGATTGCATAGTGCACTTAGGAGACTAATAGGTGGATGAGACATACTGATCTCATGACACCTGTGAGCTGGGAGGGAGGACTGAAAATTATATTAATGACAATTTGCTGTAATCTGTGCCACTGATGCGACTCCATAGCTCTCTTTCCTTTGTAGGCTGGCAAGACCAGCGTGCATCCTGTGTGACTATGCAATACTTGTCGGAATTCGGTGCTATTTGTATTTGAGCAGCAAACATAGTCATTCGAAAAAAGAATCATTTTCCGCCATTCTCCTTTTCATCTGGGAAAGAGAGAAGGTTCAAAAGAGTCTGACATTTTTTGTTCATTTTTCTCATTCTACCAGTTGTTGTATGATTTCATTCGAGGCTGAATTTCGTCTTTTTTTTTTATTGCAAAAGGAGGAAAACACTGTTTCATAAACACTGTACCTCTGTGCCACATTTAAGTAGAAATTATTATGTGTTCATCATCTTTCTCATGTGAACATGAACCAAGTTCCTAGGATATGAAACTGTGTTGGCTGAGATGCATTACAATTACTTATTAATATTTATTTGGACGTGTTATAATGTCACAACAATGTCACTTTTCTTCCTGATGCTTTTTATTGCTTATAATGTAAAATAAGATTCAATAATAATTGAAAATAATGATAACTACAGTGATTGAGAGCTTATTTTATTCCAGGGACACACAAAATATTGACTAACATCATTTTATTTAATATTTCCTGTATCTCTCTGAAGTAGATTCTATTCTCTATTTAGGATAAGAAAGTCAAGGAATATAACCACTCCCCTTCATGAGCTTGATTTCAAAGGCCACCTTTCTTTCTCTCTGTCCTACCCCCACCTCTGAAAAGACTACGTTTAAAGATCTACCCTGGACCATATCAGCTTTTCATCCACTGCTCAAAAGCCAATTCCCCCATCACCTCCCCAGTTTTCCTCGCTGATGGTTCTCGTTCAAGGATGACAGTTGTTTAAAGGCCAGCAGGTTAGCTGGCCAAGAGGAATTGTACTGATATGAACACGACTTGGAATAAGACTGTAACGTGGACAAAGCAGCTAGAAACGCTATAATTATATAAGACAATGAGGATCAGTGCTGAGATTGATTTGTAACTACAACGTCTTTCTTGTAAAAAGAAGAACACACTCAAAATGTTTTCTTTTAGCTTTTCTTATATATGTATATAAGTGGCCCTCAGAACCCAGTAGTGGTTTGAATGCACCTCGTACATGGAAAGGAATGTTGTTTCTTTTTCATTTAAATCTCTTTTCTGTATCCATATAAACTGTGTCCATCTGAAGCTTCCCTTGGAAAACCCTGAAAAAGCATTCTCAAAGCACAGCACCAGAGCCTTAAAAACAATTTGCACTTTACATTTGGCCATTTCAGTTACTGTGAATGGCTCCTTTTAGTTTTTGTTCTGTTTTTATGCTTTGTTCTATCATCCAAATGCCTTTGAAAAGTTTGGAAGTTTAAGAAACAGCAAAGGACCATATGCTTTAATCTCCTTAGTGAGCTCCTTTTATCTTAATAATATTTCTTGCCTCGTTTCAAAGTAACTTTTGACATATTCATGTTCTCTAACATGATAGCTTTAAGGCAATGTAAACCAGAGACATATATGTAATGTCTCCAAGATGTTTTCTGCAACCACTTCTTTGCCTGAGTCCCTGGGCCCTTTATCTCCCCTACTTTATTTTTTAATATTCTTTTTTTTTTTAAGATTTTATTTATTTATTTGAGAGAGAGAGAGCTCATGGGAGGGGGGAGGGTCAGAGGGAGAAGCAGACTCCCTGTTGAGCAGGAAGCCCGATGTGGGACTCGATCCCGGGACTCCAGGATCATGACCTGAGCCGAAGGCAGTCGCTTAACCAACTGAGCCACCCAGGCGCCCAGTATTCTTTTAAAAAATTGTACTCTGTAACTTCATTATTGCTATGGACTGAATGTGTCTCCCCCAAATTCACCTGTTTAAATCCTAACCCCCAATGTGATGGCATTTGGATGTGCAGCCTTTGGGAGGTGATCAGGTCTTGAGGGTGGGGTTCTCATGAATGAGATTGGTGCTCTTATAAAAGAGACCCCAGAGAACTCCTTTGCCCCTTATGAGGCCATAGGCAGAAGAACCAGGAAGCAGGCCTTCATGTAATCTGCTGGTGCCTTGATCTTGAACTTACCAGATTCCAGAAGAGTGAGAAATATATTTTGTCTATAGGATTCTGTTATAGCAGCCTAAATGGACTAAGACAATTGTGAAACTTTCCATTTATCAACATATTAAAATTTTAAAGAAAACTTTATAACTTGCATCCAAAGTTATTATCTTTCCTCTAAACACCAAACATTGAAATTTATCGTTCCATCCTTTATATTTTTTGTAACAACTTTGTGGCGTTATAATGCACATGTCATAAAATTCATCCATTTAAAGTGTACAATTAAATATATTCACACATTTGTACAGCCATCACCTCTATATAATTTTAGAATATTTTTATCACCCCAAAAGAAAACACCACATCCAGTAGCAGTCACTCCCTATTCCCACTTCCCTCCAAGCCCCTAGCAACTACCAATCATTCCTCTCTCTAGATTTATCTATTCTGGAAATTTAGTGTAAAGGAAAGCATACAATATGTGACCTTTAATGTCTGGTTTTATACACTCCATGATGTGTCAAGATTTATCCTTGTTGCAGCATGTATCAATACTTCCTTCCCTTTTGTGGACAAATAATATTCCCTTATATAGATACACCATATTTTTTATCCTTTCTTCAGTTGACGGATATTTGTGTTGTTTCCACTTTTTTGCTATTATAAATAATGTTGCCATGAACATTTATGTATGACTGTTTGTGTAAACAGATTTTCATTTCTCTTGGACATAGATCTAGGAGTGGAATTGCTGGATCTTATTGTAACTCTATGTTTAAGAATTTTAGGAACTGCCAAGCTGTTTTCCAAAATGGCTGCACCACTCCACAATTCCACCAACAAAGTTGTTTGTTTAGTGACTTACTTAAACTAATTCAACCTGTGTTCTTCGTTGTGTGCAGCCAATGAAGATTCTTCTCGACTAACTTAGTGATCAGCTAATGATCAGACCGATATTTCCTTCAACCAGTGAGTAATCCAGTTTTTACTGATGGGCTCTGTATGTTAGGCTATGCCTACAATGCCCCAATCACACAGTTAAAACTCTGCCTTAGTCTTTACTTCTTTCTTGGGCAGAGCATCAATATCAGCCAAAGGTGAGAGATCAGAGCCTTCTCAAGTCTTTCCTGGGCATACGTGCAGCCTTGCATCTGAGAGTGTCCTTCTGGATTTCCAGGAATATGTTGGACCTTTTTAAATCCCCCAGTGGACATCTCATTACCCCATTTCCCTTATTAAAATTTTTGGTTAACTTCTTAGCTACAACTGGTATTGCTGGTTACCACTAACCATTTTCCATAAATACCCTGGATATAGGACGCACAGAGAAGAAATTCTGGGATGGGTCAATTAAAGGCAAACCCTGCAAAGGGAGCTGTATCGAGTTGCCGCTAGAAAGGTCAAAGAGCAACATCTTCCTTGGAGAGGGGCTTTAGGAGCCTCCGAACCCACTCTGCTCCCTCTAGCGGCTCATAGATGCTGGTTGTGAGCCTGTGGGTTTTCAGTGCCACTAGGGAACTGGAAACAGGGTGCTGGGAGTAAGGCAAGTGAAAATGCCACAGAGCTCACTGTTCTTGTTGTGATTCAGCCATTTTTCTCGAATAAAAGCTTCATAATTGTTCTAAGCCTTTGATTAATTTCCAGAGTATTAAAAAAGTTGATTTTGACAATTATTTCCAGTGTTCTCATTGTTTTTATGGGGCACAGATTTTCAGAGATCCTTATTCTGCCATTCAGGAAGCGCCACTATGGTCTGTCCCAGTGGTATCTTTAAGTCATGTATGTCCCAGTGGTATCTTTAAGTCAACATCTCCAAATGAACTCATGGTATTCAACATCATCTTCCCTCTTTAATAATCTTCTTTTGTAGTCTGTCTCAAGGAGTAGCTCCAATACCCATCAAACTGCACTAGCAGAAATCTAGAGGCTGATCTTTACACCTGTTTCTCTTTCTCTCTTTTATCTCCCAGCCCATATTCCACCTATCATCAAGTCCAGTGCATATTATTTCCTAAATGGTACTCAAATCTATCCACTTTTTAGAATCTCCAAGGAAAGCATCATTGGCTCAGGTTCTCAGAAATGGCCTCCCAGATAGTATAATAACGCTTTAACAAATGTACCTGAATCTGAGTCAGTTCCATCTCATCATCTATCCAAATATTAGACTGCACAGCATCTTTTAAGTGCAAAAATAGTTATGGCATTTTGGTTAAGATGCAATGCTTTCCTACTCTCTTAAGATAAAGGCAAACATTCTTACTATGATCTCCAAAGTTCCTTCATGGTCCACACTAACTTTCACCAGAATGGAGTAGCATATATTCTTCCCTCTACCTGGGAAATTTCCCCTCTTCTCTTGTTCTAGTGAGCTTTTATTTACTCTTTTTTTAAAAAAAAGATTTTATTTATTTATTTAAGAGAGAGACCGCGAGCAAGAGAACAGAAGCAGAAGGAGCAGCAGAGGGAGAGGGAGAAGCAAGCTCCTAGCCAAGCAGAGAGCCCGACATGGGGCTTAATCCCAGGACCCCGGGATCATGACCTGAGCCAAAGGCTCAATAGACTGAGCCAGCCAGGCGCCCTTTATTTACTCTTTATATCTGATCTCAAGTGTGACTCTCAGAGATTTTTCCAATTCTCTGACTATATCACATACCACTATGTACTTGTCCTTCCTATCAATTATTACAAGAGCAATTTCACATTTGTTTATGTGACTATTTAATTATTATCTGTCCCTTCTGTTGGATTATAGACTCCACAAAGACAGAGACCCTTTTTAATATTGCTTATAATTGTATCCCCAGAGTTTTAGCACAATAGCTGATGTAAATTTTGTGATCAGTAAGCATTTGTTAAATAAATGAACCTTGATTAATTATGCTGAGGCTATACTGGAAGAGGCAAAATTAATTGCTGCTCTTCAGCCAAGATGTTAAACAACGTAACTATCAAGCAGTCAACAGGATTGGTCTGTCTGTTTCATCTTTGTTGTTTTACTCTTCACTGAATTATTAGTTGCTTTAAAAAACAACAACAACAAACTATGGACATCAGGCTAAAGTAACATGTATAGAATTTATATGATCAATTTGGAGTTAATCAGTATACCCAGATTTTGACAATTATTTTGACAATTAAGTTCCTAATAGCACATTGTATGATTTTCTATATTTACGTATCAATATAGAATACCAATAGTTAATAACTATATTCAATTTAACAGATATTCTCCAATCTAGTGTCGTGGAATTGATAAGTTAAATTGCTTTATTACCTTGACTTGTTTGAGGACTATCTGTTTTAAAAACTTATTTTCTAGGTAAAGGTGAGATAATCCTATGGTTTGTTTCTGTTATATCAGGGAAAGCCATGGAAACCATTGATTTGTGGTTAACTATATTCACGAGAGTATGTGTTCTGAAGGGAATATCATAGTCTTCTAAAAGATTACATTACTTCCTTACATTTGAATGGGTTGAAAAGATATTTCCTGAGGATGGACTCAGGGTCTGTCCCTTCACTGCTAGCGTCAGAGGCCCAGGGTATCGATGATTCTTTATTCCAAAATGACCTGAGAGCAGCCCTTGAGAAATACCTGGTGTCTCTTCCAGAAAGTTTGCTAGTGTGGCTTCATTTGGCTTAGAGTCATCATTTTAAAACTAAGCATGTTGTCATTGATTTAAAATGCTTCAGATGACAGCTTTGGATTTTTTTTTGCTTAACTTTTTAAAGCATTCAAACTTTAGCAATCTCTAGAATGAACTGTGTGTCACTTTTGAATTTATTCCTGGCAAAAAAAAAAAAAAAAAATTGCCCTTGCATTATAAGCTGCACATTTGTTACCTGAAAATAGTTATTTCTTTGGGAAATATGTTTATGGATTACAGTATTTTTTTCTTTTAAATGTAGGAAAACTTGTTTTCCTTCTTATTATGCTGATTTTTTTTCCTCCAAGGTACAAATGAACTGCCATTCCATTGTACTCTCTCTAATTTCCCAGACGTTGTGCTAAATCTCTTACTGCTTTTGGGTAGTTTCCAAAATACAAGGCTTGAATTAAACATGTCCCCAATAGCTTTTACCCTTTAACTGTATTCTTTTCTCATTTTTGTACTGTGATGACATAGAACCTCTGAATGACTTTATTATACTTCAGAGCATGACTGTTATTTCCTGCTATTTTGGTCTTTTCTACTTGAAGTAGAGTTTCTTATTTCTCTAGTATTTTTAGGATCAGAGCCTATTAGTACAAATGCAAAAGCTGCAAAAATTTTCAAGTAAATATTTCAGTACCGTAAATTACTACAAGAGAATAACAATATTTGGAACTTTTTCTTCATCTTATTCTGCTTTGTTAGATCCATCTGATGAAATAATTTCTATACCTAAATGTGTAAGATATGACCATCAAATACAATAACTTTTCAAGTGTTTCCTCACAAATCTTTAAATAAAATTTTTCCTTTAGAATAGTTTTAGATTTACAGAAAAAATATAAAAATAGAACAGAGAGTTCTATTTACCCCAAACCTAGTGTCCCCTATTATCATCTTATATTAGTATATTGTTACAACTGATGTGACAATATTGATACATTGTCATTAACTGAATTCTATAGTTTAATCAGATTTCCTTATTTTTTACCTATGTCCTTTTTTGTTCCAGAATTCCATCCAGAAATGACATTTTATTCAGTAGTTTATGTCTTCTTAGCCTCCTGGTGGCTGTGACAATTTCTCAAATTTTCCCTTGTTTTTCATGACCTCAAGAATTTTGAGGAGTACTGGTCAGATACTTTTGGAATGCCCCTCAGTTGGGATTTTTCTGGTGTTTTTCTCATGATCACACCTGGGTTCTATATTTTGTAGAGGAAGACCACCGAGGCAAAGTACCATTCTCATCCCATCATATCAAGGGTACATACTATCCATCTGACTTAATCACTGTCGATGTTGACCTTGATCACCTGGCTTCAGTAGTGTTTGTCAGGTTTCTCTCCTACAAAGTTACTCTTTTTTCCCCTTTTCTGTTCCCACACTCTTTGAAGGAAGTCACCAGCCCAGCCGCACTTACGGAATGGACAGTTACATTACACTTCCTTGAGGGCAGAGTATCTACATAAATTATTCAAAATTCTTCTGTACTGGAGATTTTTCTATTTTTCTCTATTATTTATTTATTCAGTCAGCTATTTATATCAGTATGAACTCATGGAGATTTATTTTAGACCTTGAGTTATAACCCGATACCATTTTTTATTTGTGTATCTATTTACTTATTTACTCAAACGTTTCAGCTTTCATCACTGGGACTACCTTTACCTGTATGTCCATCGACATAGCCCTGTTACTGTTTATTTTGCTTTGTTTAATCACTTCCTTTTTTTGGCACTACAAGATGCTCCAGGCTCACCCTGTATATTTCCTGCCCCAGCCATAGAATCAACCATTTTTCCAAGGAGCCCTGCTTCTTTTTACTGGAGAATGCTTTGGAAACCAAGACCTAGGCACTAGGTGTTCTGCCATATTTTTCAACCTGAAACGGACGAGACTAATATTTTTTGGCATTCCGCTGTAATCTAAGCCGGAGATTGGCAAATGTTTTCTGTAAAGAGCCAGATAGTAAATATTTTAGACTTTGCAACCATATGGTCTCTGTCACAACTACTAAATTGCTTTTGAAGTGAAAAAGCAGCCATAGATAAAATGTAAACAAATGGATATGGCTGTTTTCCAATAAAGCTTTATTTACAAAAATAGGTGATAGGCTGAATTTGGCCTGCAAGTCATAGCTGGCTGGCCTCTGATATAAGCCAGATGTGTGGCATGTGCATGTGTGTGTGTGTGTGTGTGTGTGTGAGAGAGAGAGAGAGAGAGAGAGAAAGAGACTGACAGAAAGAATGAGAGAGAGAGAGAGAGAGGTGAATTAAATGAATTAAATGAATTAATCCTTAGAATAAATGAGTCAGGGGGGTGCCTCGGTGGCTCAGTTGTTGAGCATCTGCCTTTGGCTCAGGTCATGATCCCGGGGTCCTGGGATGGAGCTCCACATCGGGCTCCCTGCTCAGCAGGAAACCTGCTTCTCCCTCTCCCACTCCCCGTGCTTGTGCTCCCTCTCTCACTGTGTCTCTGCCAAATAAATAAATAAAATCTTAAAAAAAAAAAAGAATAAAAGAGTCAGGGGGTAGCCTGGGTGGCTCAGCCGGCTAAGCGTCTGCCTTCAGCTCAGGTCATGATCTCCGGGTCCTGGGATCGAGCCCCACATCAGGCTCCCTGCTCAGCGGGAAGCCTGCTTCTCCCTCTGCCTCTGCTGCTCCCCCTTCTTGTGCACTTGCGTGCTCGCTCTCTCTCTCCCCCTCTGCCTCTCCCCACTGCTCGTTCTCTTTCTTCCAAATAAATCAATAAAATCTTAGAAAAGAAGAATAAAGGAGTCAGGGATTGAGCTCAAGTGGTCTCATTATAAAGCCAGTGTTAATTTTCTTTCACCGTAATGTGTCTTCTAGTCAACAACGCTTCAAATTACTTTCTAGCAGTTCTTTGTATTTTCTTTTTTCAGCTTTCAGAAAGCAGTAGACTGTTTCATGTATAGAATTCTCAGATGTTACAAGTGGTGTAACTGTAACAGTGCTGGTTCTACACGTCGTGCCTGGATATCAATCTTATTTATGGTTAGTCGCATGTTTATGGTTATAAACTCCAGATTATTAATAAAGATATCAACCTCGCCAACAAAACTGTTCGCCGAAATATGCTGTTGGCAAGAGTCTTTCAAAGTAAAGACATTTTTCGAGCTCACACGGCTAGTGTGTTATAAGGAGCCTCTTGTTTGCCAGCAAAAACAAGCAGGTGGAAGTGACAATTGAATGGCAGTTTTTTCCAGACACTAACGGGAAGACGATGAGGAAAGGCAGAAATGACAATGTTAAGATAGAATTAAGTCCTTGAAGAGAGAGAAGAATGAGAACCAAAGAAAAATAAAAAGAGACCCTGAGGTGAGCCAGGCTGATCGCTTAGAACATTTTAAGTGCATTGATGAACCGGATACTTTCTCTCTACGTCTGTTTATCCGTTTTATCTTTTCCAGATAATTCTTGAAAATTATTCCTTAGTTTTAAGCCCTCACAGTCACACATTTTTCTATGAATTTATAACTCTGGATGCTAAATCCATTGATCCAAGTTCCTCTTAGCAAGGCAGTCCAGCTACTGGAAATAAACTCCACCTGTTTCAGCTGTGAAACAAGGTTACCTGTGTGGTGTCTATTTTCCCCTTCAAACTACTGTAAGTCACGGGTAATCAATAGAGAGCTGAAGGAAGATAACGTATTAAAGGTAAATCACACAATAGTTCTTGACACGTTTGCTTTATGTGGGACATGAGAACTCTCCTATTATTTATTACACATTTTTCTAATTGCTCAAAATCTGTTCTCCAAAATGCCAATGATCTTTCTTAGACTGGTGTCAAATGAAATAAATCTCTCCATCCATTAAGCCATTGATCAATGATAGATATAAACCCATAGCGGTGTATTTAAATGAGACACCAGTTCATATAACTATTGATCATTTGTTATATATATGCTTCTGGATCAAGGAGGAAGTCTGTGGGGAAAAGGACTAGAGTAGTGCATTGGAAAATCAGGTAAGAATGTTATATTGTTAGACTTTGTGGTTCCTAGATAATGTTTCAGAGGACATTAATAATAATACTAATATTATAACTGACACTAATAATAGAAATAATATAATAAAATAATAAGAACTATGTCCCTCAGTCAGAAAAACAGAAACCACCAGATATTTCAAGTGCAAAGGGATTTATTTAATGCACACAGTATTAGTTATGAAGTTTTTGCCTTGAACCACTGCTTTTACCACTCTACTGGCCTCATTAGGAAAAACACTGCTCTTCCCCTTTCTCTCCATGCTTAACATGAATAACTCGTCCCAGTCATGGAACAGACCCATTGTTTACGTTCCCACCACACAGCTAAAGGTGAGGAGGCTATCACTTGGCTGGATTTTACTGAAGGCTGGAGCTACAGAAAGGTTATCAAAACACAGGATAAATTACAAGTACAATAAAATAAGGGTACTTTTGGAGTGCACCAGTGTGGGCCCATCCTTGAAGAGTCCCAGTCCACAGGGCACCTCCAGGCCTTGCTTCCAACCTGCCTCTAAATGGCTAAGACCAAGTTACTCTTACCACAGGACATGTTTTTGAGTCTACTTATATCCATCAGAGTCCTGGCCCAATGCCCAAGCTCCAGTTAAAGAAGTCCCTCTCTCACCCCAATGTAAGACTGAATTTCCCAGATTTTATTTCCTTTCCCTTACTAAGAAAACGTATCCCAAACGTGGGATACAAAGGATGACTTCACGTCCTGTCCACAACATACTAGAACACGAATGGGTCTACTACAAGCTTATCTGATTCTCTAAGAGGATTCAGTTTTGTTGGATTTATTATTTACTATTGATAAAGTTCCTGACTCTGTGCAGTTAGATGTAACCTTTAGAAGACTGTTAAATTGCAAATGATTTTTGCTCAGTTGAGATACAAATGATTTCTGTCTGATAGAAAAGATAACCCCAAAGGTTATGTTTTATGGTCCTGGAGGATATTAAACAGTTTTGTATTTAATTTAGCAGTGTCATTTCAGCATTTTTTTCTTTCTTGGCTTAGTCCCTCATGAATGTTTTTGACGTGAGCTTACTTTATGTTTTTATGAGTTATATTTTTAACTTGTAGAAAATTACATTTTGATGCTCTGGCTTCTTCACAAGATTAGTAAAAATAGAAATGCCCACTTCCTTCAGAGCAAGACTCACCTTCAGATTTACACCTAACATTTGTGAGACCTGGAAAACATGATAAATGTAGGTCCATATACAATAAGATTAAATATTTAAAAGTTTTGATTTGGAGTTACAGGCTATTAAATGAAACCCAGTCTTCCTTTTTACCTTGACAAGCATCCCTTCAAAATGAATACATTGAAAAATATGCACTAAACTTTGATAACTTTTATTACTGAAGGTCAGCAATATATCAAAAATGAACAAACTTAAATATGACACATGTTTGGTTATTCTATTGAAAGGAGGAAAGTATTTGGATGAATAATAAAGCAAAAAAATCATATATTATTATATATTTATTTCATATAACAATTTTCTAGCTTCCATGTCAGCAGAATTACTCATTATATGTTATAATCAAGGTTTTCAAATAATTTGTATTCTATTGACAATAATGCCAAATTAGACTTTTGTCAAATCATCACAGGGCTTAAATAGGATTTATCTGCCTTAATAACTTCAATTTGGAAAAAAAATTGTCTGGAATTGTTTATAAATTTGTAATGCACTTTGGCATTACTCTATGTCCAAACATTGTCTTGGGGATAATATTTAAAAATTTAACACTTCACGGAAGCTATTACAAAAATATTTAATTTAATTATATAATTTTGTATTACCTACACCAAATTTTTACCATTTCATAATGCAACATCTAGAACTATACACGTTTCTTTGACTTCTTTCAGTGCTAAGATAGTATAAAGAAAATTTATTTATTTTTTACTTTTATTTATTTTTTTAAAAGAACTGGTCAGGGAGGCAGAAAAATGGATTTTTTATTTTATTTTTTTTATAAAGATTTTATTTATTTATTTGATAGAGATAGAGAGAGGGAGAGGAAGAAGCAGGCTCCCCGCTGAGGAAGGAGCCCAATGTGGGGCTTGATCCCAGGACCCTGGGATTATCACCTGAGCCGAAGGCAGCCGCTTAACTGACTGAGCCACCCAGGCGCCCCTATAATGAAAATTTAAAGTAGTAATATATGCCTCAGTTTGCTCAACCCTATTCCATCAAGACCATACTTTGAATTTATAATAGCTATACAGTAGTATCTATAGACATTAATTTCAGTATTATTTGTATATGGATCTTCTCCTTTATAGTTATGCAAATATTTTCATTTCCTTAATTTCTTCATATCTTATAAAAAATCCAGTTTTGTTGCATATTTTTTTTAAGATTTTATTTATTTATTTGACACAGAGAGATACAGCTAGAGAGGGAACACAAGCAGGGGAAGTGGGAGAGGGAGAAGCAGGCTTCTCGCTGAGCAGGGAGCCCCATGTGGGGCTCGATCCCAGGACCCTGAGATCGTGACCTGAGTTGAAGCCAGACGCCTAATGACTGAGACACCCAGGTACCCCTCTGTTGCACATTTTATATGCAGTTTTTTTCAATTAAAAAACTATTTTCTCTAAATTCTGAAATAGTGTATTTTAAGCTGTTTAAAATTGAGCATCCAACCTTAGGTTTGTTTACCTTTTTTTTTTTAAAAAGATTTTATTTATTTTTTAGAGAGTGAGCGAGAGAGAAACAGAGGGGAGAGGGTCAGAGGGAGAAGCAGGGGAGAGGGGAGAGGGTCAGAGGGAGAAGCAGGCTCCCCGCTGACGGGGAGCCCTATGTGGGACTCCATCCCAGGACCCTGGGATCATGACCTGAGCCGAAGGCAGACGCTTAACCATCTGAGCCACCCAGGTGCCCAACCTTTTTAAGTCTTTTTTAACATTATCAGTGTCAAGCAAGAGTTCATACCAAATAATTGTAGGTAGCACAAAATTAAAACTGTTTCATTTCAGGTCAAAGACCATAATTCACTCTTTTGTTGTTGGTATTTGAAAGATTGTTTTAATATTTTAATGCCTTATCCAATTATTTACATTAATCCCAGTGGAGAGTTTGGATTTATGATGAACATTTTCTGCAATTAATTTTGTGCATCACATATACAACAATTTTGAACATCACCTGTAAAAAAACTACAGACAGATTCTAAAAATATTGATAAACATTGAAATCTCAAATTACTATCACAACCTAAAAATTTGATACTCTTTCAAAGGTCCAACTCCACATTTGTACACATCCCATGAGATTCTCAGACCTATTACAGAATTGGTCAAAGAAGATAGAAGAGTTCTTTGCTTAAGACAAATTTTTCATAATTTGGGTTTTCTGAGGGCAATGTATGAACTAAATCACTTCATTTAACAAGATAATAAATGTAATATTTTGGTGTAATTTTTGGATAACATATGGCATACAGAAGTTTTATGAATCTTTCCCAAACAGAGCAAGACCTTCAAGCATTCCCTTTTCTTAGCACTTCTAGAGTTCAGGGTCTGGTTTCACACATCACGCCTAATTTGAAAGCCTTGTTGTTTTCCTTCACTTCCCTAGTGTGGCTTGTTTTAACACCATCTAGTAGACATTTTCATAGTGAGTCTGAGAGTGGTTATAGGGTGGGATTTGGCATTTATTTCACCAAATATTTCAAAGAATTTTTACATTGTTGGCCTGGTTGAAGTCACTTTTTTTGTTTGTTTTTATTTGCTTGTTTGTTTGCAGTAGTTTCAGGTGGGCTCATACATTAGCACAAAAAGCGATTCTGGGTGTTTGGCCCTAATTCTTGAATTTAGTAGTTTCCTGAGCTTGCCCTTGGCATTATTAACTTGAATCATGTATTTTATTTTATGAGTCTTTTAATTCATTTAAGCAAAATAAAATAAAACATTTTAACTACTTTTTTGAAATTTCAATGATCTCTTACTAAGAGATTTTATTAGGCAACACTGCTGCGTACCTAAGAGAAGGAATTTGAGAAGTTGGTTAACTTGTCTTTTCTCTCACCTTTCGCCATTCTTCACCTCTTAAATAATCCCTATCTTCGAAAGTACTACGGTCTGCCTCAAACTTCGACAGCAACACAGCACGTAAACCTCTACACCTACTAACTAACAGCAGTTGCCTTTGTTTTGAAGACACCAACACGCAGGGCAAGAGATGCCGAGCCTTTCCCGACCAAGGTTTGTGATATGTGGATCCCTGGAAGGTGCTGGGCACATCATTTAATTCTTGGTTAAAGATCAGATACACCTTACCTCAAGTGATTGAGACTCACCTCTTTTTATTTTATGAGTAACTTCCCAAAGAAGAATATATAATCTTTATAAAGGCAACTACTTTGCCTTTGCAGGGCATCCTGCTTTAACCATATTCAAGGCAAAACAAAACAAAACAGAGAGAGAGATTTTGGGCAAAGGAAAGAACAAGTATTCAGAAATAGAGCTCTGATTTAAAGGATCCAAATAATTGCCCCAGTTTCCTTTAGGAACAAAGAACAGGAGGCAGAGAACTTGCTTTGTTCATGTGTAACTGAAGAGCCTAATAAGGTGTCTCCCTTCCCCAACAAAGCATCTGTGCTTTAAAGGACTATTTGAATTCTGCCCTTTTCTCCCAAGTTTCTTTCCATGGTCTCTTTTTCTAATTTTATCTGACCTCAAAATACAGGAATAATATTTTTCCAAGTTGAGATCTAAAATGATTAATAAGTAATTTTTTTCAAGACATCCATTCATCCACATAAACATACTGTATACTGCTTCTATTTCATTTCAGCCACTGTTCTAGTTGCTGGGAGTAAAAATTCACAGTCGATGATTTTGGTCATTTAAAGGATACCTGCCATTGCCTGGCTTATTTATTTATCCAAGTGAAAACATTTCTGTAGGCAAGGTGCCTTGGGAGCACAGAAGGGATCTATTAGACAGCAGACATAGCATCCGTTCCCAGTGCTATTTCTCCAGAGTAATGAGAATTAAATTCAATTCCCCATATTAATCTGCATTCATTTTATGATTGTTGATGACCTTGAACCCATGAATAACCACAATTCAACTGAGGGATTGGAGAACCCAGCTGAGACTCCTCTCCAATAATGCATTGAAGCCAAGAAAAAATAGATCACAGCCACATTTTTACAAATCCCCACAACTGTCCCCTTTGCATACAACTGCTTTTTCTGCTGGAGGGATCAATGGATTATCTGTTGTTTCTGATAACTTGTATCATTGTTCATCTCTATTTATGGGTAAAATGGTGGATTGAAAAATAGCATAATTAAGATGGAAGATAACAATGTCTTTTAGGTATTAATGAAAAGAATATAATTTGTTAACTCTCTACAGCCATTGACATAACCATTTATAGTTGTAACACATGTAAAAAGGTCTAGGTATATTTCTGAGTTTAGGCTCCACAGCCCCCCAAAAAATTCTGTGAATGCTGGCCTATGAGGACTTACTAGAGTGATCAAAAATAATGAACTCAAGAGGAAAAAATCAATAGCATTTATTTTGAATCATCTGAATTAGAGGATGTGGTAAATCACTGATTCCTTTTTTTGACCATATATTGAAAGTATCTCTGAAATTTTATTTACATGAAAGTATAAAAATCTTATTAAACATTCATGCTATAGCTCCTCAACAGCAATGAATACTAAACTTATGTATATATGTAAAGTCTTGTCGAGCACTTTGTCTATATGGTTAGTTTTTCTAAATGACTCTTTCAAGTATCTCTCTATACCTCTTCAAGTAGCCCAAAACATGTTCACATATATTATGCCATTTATCTTCATAATAGCCCCTATGAGATACGGCGGGGGAGGGGGGTGTGTTATTACCACCTCCTTGGAAATAGGGAGGTGAGGGAACAATAGGTTAAATGAATAGAGGCAAAGCATAAATTGATTTATAGCTTCAAAGTCCTGCAAAATAAAATCATGCTTAGTTTATAGTTTATTTTCAGAGATAATGGTTTCCTAGGTGTTTTAAAGACAATATTTATCGCCTTAGACTTTATCTGATAATTATAAAATGTAGTGGTTTTTCAATTACCCTAGAGGCTCATACTTTATTTCTGGAGGTATAGTCCACATAAGAAGATAATGCCTGAATGATGTGTATCTAAATATTATTAAGATTTTGGTCAATAACTAACATATGAAGAAAATTCAACAATTTCCACTTATGCATGAACACTTGAGTAATTAACGTACAGATAAATGTCGAAAATGCAATTCACATTTCCTGTTATGGCTTTACTATTCTAAACATATGTGACATAATCATTCACTTTCAAATTTTTCATATTGAGAGATTTCATGAGGATGTAAACAGCTAATATATAATTCAGATCACTTTTATAACCTTGGTTCAAATAAAAATACAGGGAAGAAAATTCCAATATGCTTTAGTTACAAAAAGAAACAACAAAACCCCAGATAATAAATAAGACGATCTCTAAACCTTGCCTTAATAGCCAGTCTGCGCTTGTGAGGCAACCCTTGGGGAATGGTTTAATTTATGTCCTAGCCTAAGGGGGTATGCCACAAAGGCTCTCCACCTCTGTTCCAGTATTTGACTCTTCCCTTCATCTCTTCTCAGTATTGACCTTATTTTTTCTTTGTTGATCTTACCATATAAAAAGCTTAAAAATAAGTCAGAGGCAAGATGACAGAATCCTTTGTTTACTTTCTTTCTTTGTTCTTCCTTCTCTTTCCTATATATATATATATATATATATATATATATATATATATATATTTTTTAGTGAAAGAGGTTATGTATATATACTTTGAATATGGTTATATTATAGGATTTTCCATCTCCTAAGTATAGTTTCTAGAAGGAAATTCAGTCAATAGGCACCTTTAGCCCCTTATGAGCTTGCATTTACTTCTTTTGTGGGGATGTGCACACTGCTCTTCTGTACTGATAAACCGTAACTACAGCTGAGGAGCCTCCATGTCTATATCCCAGTAAGAGCTGCAGAAGACTTGAACATAAATGAAGAGTGTTTATCGAAGGCAGAGGTTGATGCCCTGGTAAAGTAGCCCACGCAGAAATGGAAGGGCACCTGGAAGGAGGAAATACATACATGGTATCTTGTACATTGCCTGAGTAGCACATCGAAAGCACTAAGTAAACCTTGGTTACCTTTTTCTTCCTTCCTTCAGATTGTGGGCATCAGGTAAACCATTGTCCCGTGTATGGAATATCATCCTCTGCAATGAGCCTGTGTGAAAAGCTCAGAGGGAGAATTTTTAGCTCTCTGCCCATTGAAGCTTAATAACCGCCTTCCTAGATGTCAATGACTCAAACTCACTGGGTGCATCAGGTTGTGTTGACCACTTAATCCACACGCTGTTAGTTCTTCTAAATGACTGTTTCATTTACTGTCAATGCAGAACGAAATATCTTTGGTGCTCCAAGGCACTTGAACTTCTTCTCATTGACTCTTTTTAAAATCTGATTGTGATAAGAATAATTCTCCTTTTCATATCTGTCAATAAAAACACTGTGATAACAATGAGAGGGTTTAGTGAACATAATACTGATGGTATTTTCAAATCTGAATCGCACTGGCTTTCCATGTCTCCATGCCTGGAGCATTGCTCTGAGCCAAATGCAGAGAATCAGATGGCAGCGTGAATCACCACATTCATAAACCAATCTTGTTGTGATGGAAACTGTTTTGACTGGATTTGGACCGGGCCTGAACGTTGGAAGGGGAAATGGTGTGAGTGGCAAAACAGAGGAAGCAGAACGGGTTCTCTGGGACCAAATTGGTCATAGTTCTTCCCAAACTTCACTAATATTTTTGAGGGCAGTTGTCTCTGGCTACTTTTGTTTTTTGTTTTGAACAGCACCTGGTGCAGCGTGAGCTCACCCAGAAAAGCACACTAGTAGGTGTTAAGTCACACTAAGAAGGTAAGGAGTCTCTCCTGACCACCTGATCTAAAGTGACCCATTCACCAGGTACTGCCTAGCCTGTCACCCTGTTTAATTTTATATGTAGCTCTGTTTGATGGCTTCTAGCTCATTTGCTTTCCTGTTTATTCTCTGGTGTCCCCATGAGGGCAGGGACCCCAGCACATGGTAAGCTGTCTGAAGTACCATTGCCATAAAGTAAATGTTTGTTCTGTGAATAAATACAGGAAGAATGGTATGGTTTTTAAGGGTTTCCTCTTCAGGAAAGTAATGATTGTTGTCAGGCTTCCTTCCTTCCCACCTTTCCTTCATTCTGTGTGTGTGCGCACGTGTGTGTCGCTCTTTTTTTTTTTTTTCCTTTCTTTTCTTTTATCTTCACCCGTGTCTGATACGGGACAAGAATATTGCTAAGAATTTGTGGTGATAAAGATAAAAAGATAGGGCGTTAACAATGCCTGAGTATGTTACTCAGGTCATAGATCTCGGGTTCTTTTATGTTTGAGGATAACAATGACAAGACACATTCACATATACTCATTTTAGTTTAAGAACACGAGGCTATTTATTGTTGGCTTTCACTGAGAGCACACTGTACGAGCTTTCCTAACAGAAGGAACAGGAATTATTGTGTATCTTAACAGGCTGTGAGCCACCATTGTATTGTCATCGTCTTGCTAGCGAAGAGATGGTAGCTTCATCAGCAAGCCCCAGCAGCCAGAAAGCAAGCAAAGAGTTTGTGTGGCTCCATCAAGCTGTCCCCAAAAGGAGGCCTAGCACCCCCACTGTTTAAGTAGCCAAGCAATTGAAACTCTGGTTGTTCTGTCATCACCAGAGATGCTCAGCTGACTCACTTCAGTTCTTCCGGGTCACTAACACTATTTAAATGCAAATCGACATGTACATCACCATTGCAAATTACTTTCATTTTAGGACCTAAAAAACTTTTCAAATTTTGTTTGGTGACCAACTAGAGAGTCTCAGCAACAGGTAAATGTTGTCCAATAAACCATACCTAGAATATTCCCCCTATCTTTTCTGGTCATAAGCACAAATCCTATGTAAAAGAATTTACAATATTAAAGGTAGAACAACAAAAAAATGAGAAGCTATAAAAAATACATAAAATTACAATGTGCTTATTTAATATGTTTGGATAATGCTTAGTAGTTAAAGCTTTCTATTGAGTCTCTTCTTAAGGACAAACTTACTTAATCTTCACAACAGGCCTATGACAGAAGCATACTTTACTAACACAAATGTGCAAGAAGCAATGCCAGTAGAGATGACATTCTATCCAAGTCTTCCTGAAGAAATCAAATCAGTGGAAGGTGACTGAGATAAGGAGGTAAGACCTGAAGAATGATTAGGAGTGTGCTAGTCATCTAAGCATCCCAGTCAGATGGAAAAACACAATGTTAGGGAAAGATATAGTTTGGAGGAAATGGAGGGAACTAAGACTTAATAGGTTCAAGGAATCAAAGCACAAAGTGCCTTTTGAACCATGCTAAAAAGTAGAGATTTCACAGTGTAAGTGATAGGGAATCATTGAAGAATTATGAGCAAGACATGACTATATTATTTGCTCATGAAAAAAACAAAACAGGAGTGCCTGGGTGGCTCAGTTAGATAAAGCCTTGAACATAGTATGCACTAAAAAATACCCTTGGTGTTATGTAAAATGTATCATACAGTATCTGGCATGTAGCTGGTTCTCAGAAAGTGGTCTTTACACATGTATTTATAGATAACAACATCTTTATCAGTGTATTTCTCTACATGTCTTGGTTGTAGTACCAAAATGTATTATAAAAGAAGAAATTGGACGACTGGCTGAAAACAAAATGAGCAGAAAAATAACACTCCAAGGACTCTTTTTCAAAGCTGAAAGCTAAAAACGAATACTATCTCTCCATGCGTTCCCATAAAGTCTTATAAGGAACCAGAGCCCTTCCATAACAAATTAGAGAAAGTCCCACATGTGGTCCATGAAGACACATCTGATGAAAGCAGGAAGAAAATTCAATGAGCTGTGGTATTTCAAGAGCTAGGCAATGGAGCTCATCATCCCACAGGCATTAAGGTGGTGACCTCAGCATAAAGCACCAGTAGGAAACTTTCCTTCTTTCGTAGACAATCTGGACGAAGCTACAGCAATACCAAGGTGAGGGAGATGGCAGCATGAGAAAGCTTCTTATAATAGTTAATGTTTAGGGACGCCTGGGTGGCTCAGTCGGTTAAGCATCTGCCTTCGGCTCAGGTCATGATCCCGGGGTCCTGGGATCGAGCCCCACATCGGTCTCCCTGCTCAGCGGAGAGCCTGCTTCTCCCTCTCCCTCTGTCTGCTGCTCCCCCTGCTTGTGTTCCCTCTCTCTCTGTGTCAAAGAA
>NW_023270314.1:2118101-2121950 GCF_011800145.1 Mirounga leonina | reverse complement strand
AAAAAAAATAGTTAATGTTTAACATAAACTCTCTTAGGGGCACCTGGGTGGCTCAGTCAGTTAAGTGTCTGACTCTTGACTTTGGCTCAGGTCATGATCTCAGGGTCCTGAAATGGAGCCCCAAGCTGGGCTTCACACTCAGTGGGGAGTCTGCTTGAAGATGCTCTTCCTCTGCCTCTCCTCCTTCCCCCTGCTCTCAAGAGCTCTCTCTCGCTCACTCTCTTTCTCTAAAATAAATAAATAAACCTTAAAAAAATAAAATAAAAATCCCTTAAATGTGTGGATAGAATTTTGGTTCCATAGGACTTAAAAACATGTGTGTGGTAAAGCCTCCAACATAAATATATCAAGTTTCAATAAGAAAAAAAAACAAAAATGACTCCAAGTAACCCAAGAAGGAAGAGATTTTTTTTTTTTTTTAAGATTTTATTTATTTTGACAGAGAGACAGCGCGAGAGAGAACACAAGCAGGGGGACTGGGAGAGGGAGAAGCAGGCTTCCCGCAGAGCAGGGAGCCCGATGCGGGGCTCGATCCCAGGACACTGGGATCATGACCTGAGCTGAAGGCAGACACTTAATGACTGAACCACCCAGGCACCCCAAGAAGGAAGAGACTTAATACAAGGAATTCAAAACTTGGAAAACCATTGGGTACGTTGGAAGAGTAAAGATCAGGAAAAGCCTCTAACTCTCAGGTTCGCTGCTAGCTTTCTGAGACTCAAGCAACTTCAAGAAGTGTAGGGACTTGCTATGTATGTTTATAGCTGTCTCTAGCCTCAAAGCAGATAATTTGTGGGAGAATTCTCAGACACTATTGTCAAACTTCATATCTGCTGAAGCTCACTATGTATCCCACTGTCAATCCAGGAGCAATGGTTGTATTTCTCACAGAAGGGCTTTTTCTCGGTAATTCTAGGCCACAATCCAATTGGCCTAGTCAGAGAATACAATGATTCAGGAATGTTGCTAAATTGCCAACAATCAGAGATAATAATGAACAGTAACTTGTATACTGATCCAGCTTAGTGTGACAAAGACATTCATAAGATTTTTAACCTCTGTGTGTGTATATTTTATTTTGTTAAAGAAGAATGAGATTTATTTATATAGGTATGTGTTACCATATGACACAGCAATTCCACTCCTAGGTATGTATCCAGGACAATTGAAAACATATGTCCACACAAAAACTTGAATATGAATGTTTATGGCAGCATTATTCATAATAGCCAAACTGTGGAAATAATCTACATTATCAGTCAACTGATGAATGGATAAACAAATACGGTATATCCATACAGTCCTATTTGTCCACAAAGAGGGTAAAGTATTGATACATGCTACAAGATAGATGAATCTTTTTTTAAAAAAAAGATTTATTTATTTATTCATAAGAGACAGAGAGAGAGGCAGAAGGAGAAGCAGGCTCCCCGCTGAGCAGAGAGCCCAATGCGGGACTCGATCCTAGGACCCTGGGATCATGACCTGAGCCAAAGGCAAACGCTTAACCATCTGTGCCACCCAGGCGCCCAAGATGGATGAATCTTGAAAATATCATTGTAAGTGAATGAAACTAGATGAAACAGACTACAGGGGTGACTGGGTGGCTCAGTTGTTAAGCATCTGCCTTCAGCTCGGGGTCCTGGGATCGAGCCCCGCATCGGGGTCCCTGCTTGGCAGGAAGCCTGCTTCTCCCTCTCCTGTTCCCCCTGCTTCTGTTCCCTCTCTCGCTGTGTCTCTCTCTGTCAAATAAATAAAATCTTAAAAAAAAAAATGGAACAGACTACATATTGTATGATTACATGTATCTGAAATGTACAGAACAAACAAATCCATAGAGACAGAAAGTAGATGGTGATTCCTAAGGACTGAGATAAAGGAGGAATGAGTAATGATTGAAACAGGGTTTCTTAGGGGGTGATGAAATATTCTAAAATTAGCAGCGAATATACTAAAAACTACTGAACTGTATAAATGGTTGAATTTTATGGTATGTGAATTATATCTCAATAAAACTAATTTATAAAATAGCAGACCTGAAATCTGAAAAACAAAACCAAAAAAACCCACCTAACAATAAAATGCATGCCATTTAACTCTTATGTGGACAGTTACTTAGAAGTATAATGTTTAAAAATATAAACCATAAAACAATGAAATGAGATTTTTTTAAATTCATAGATGTATAAAATGAGGAGGGATTTAGAGTGGTTTATGAATTAGGTCATAAATTACCAGAAGGTAAGGAGCATTTATGCTTTGTACTGTAGTTAACATGGTGCCAATCCTACTATATGGCAGATGCTTACTACATACTTTTAATGGTACTTCTCTCAATTCCCCTCCAGTATTGCAATATTAAGAATGTGTAATTCTGGGCACCTGGGTGGCTCAGTTGGTTAAGTGTCTAATACTTTAGACTCAGTAAAATTAAAGAATCTGGAAATATATTCTGATTTTTAAAAATCTGTTAGATGTATATTTCCCAAAATAAAAATAATAAAATGTGAAATTTAAAATGCCAAAAACTATTAAATAATGTAAAATTAGGAAAAATTGGGGGGAAACATAAGTTTTTATATATATTGTATTTCAGTTGTAGCAAAGAAAACTATTTCTAAAATCAGTAATATTGTTCTAATCTATAACAGCAGCATGAAGATGACTAATTTTACTAGTAGAGAATATTAAATTATTCAAGAGAAGTACTTAAATTTTTTTGACAACAATGGCAACCTTGAAAATGAAAATAATTAATCAGCATGTGTGAGTTTTAAATATCTACACAAAGATGAACATTAGACACATTTAAATTTCAAATAAAATCTATGATATTCCTGGCATTTGCACTGTAGCAAAATGTTATTTTTCTTATATACGAGTCGTAAATGCTTTTCAGCACTGGGGATGTTTTCCCTTTCATGGTTGTTAATTGAAAAAGAAGAGTAATTACAGTCGATAAAATAACTCATGAATGGATTATCCTAGCATTCTATAAATCGTTGCTTTTTTTCCCCCTTTGCCTTATCTGTACTTATCCCTCATCTTCATTATCTCTCTAAAATTCATTTTTAAGTTCTCATTTCTATCTTATGATCCTATCTTGCTTCCTTTCACTGTTTTACATGATTACTTGTTCTTTTTACATAATACTCCTACTCTTAGATATCACTTTTATTCATCTGATTTGTTTTATACATCTGCTTATTAGATATGAAAATATTTTCCTTTTCTCCCAATTTTCAGTTTTTCTAAAGCACTAATTTGTACAAATGGAAAACCTATAGCCAGTCTTTAAAGTTAAACCCATTAAAAAGATTACTAGTAGCAGTTTTGGGTTTTTGGTTTTGGGTTTGTTTTTGTTTTGTTTTGTTTTGTTTTCTTACCAGGGTTCTTTAAATTTTCTACCTCTCCACAGGAATCTTAATCATCTTTACAACCCATAGGTTTTTGGAATTTACTACACTTCTGACATCCTCTTTGGATCTGGTTGACAAGAATCAACAAGTATCCTAAATACTTTCCTATGACACATAATGTGCCAGAAGTTGGCAAGTGATCTCCATGGAAATTCTGGGGCCTACTATCTCAGTGAAGTTTCTAAAGTGCCAATGGGCTCTGTTATCTTAACATATTCCCTCCAAAGTAAAAGTTAAGCTGTTACCCCTTGTACTCCCCTATCATTGACAACAAAAGCCCCTCTAGATTCTGCAGTTACAAGCATTGCCACTTCTCCCTCAGCCTACACCTGGGACCTCATGGACAGTTTCTTTTTTTTCCTTTTTCTTTCTTTCTTTCTTTCTTTCTTTCTTTCTTTCTTTCTTTCTTTCTTTCTTTCTTTCTTTCTTT